>NC_056739.1:1315561105-1315803928 GCF_019279795.1 Protopterus annectens
TAAGGAGGTACTGTACTCCTGAGTGTTCTGTTCATCATATAAGAAATTAAACCAAGGTTCCATCTGCCCAAACTAATGATAGCTAAGGAGGATTTCCCCAGTGATCTGTCCACATTTCCCTTAGATTGTATGAATAGCATCTCTGATCTTCACTGGAAATTAGCCACCAGCCTAGTGGAAACATTGGAGCAATAAAACTTAAAAGAAAAATAAAGAAGTTGTAGATATATATACCATTTAGAACTGCTAAAGAGAAATGTAGTTTGGAACAGACTATTTTGTCCAGGGACATCTTCAGGTGGGGTTAAAGTAGTTGGAAGCAAGAAAGTTAGGGGGAGGATAGGGTTAAATAAGTAGGAGGGAGGTTTTGGAGAAAATGAGGTAAGGTTAGGGAGGGCTTAAGGGGTTTTAGGCAAAGGTGTCTGGAGTAGGAGTCACATTTTTGGCGTGAACTTGCTAGAGTGAGTTCATGTCCAAGATAACCTCTAGGCATGGCTGATGCAGGCAGGCCTTGGATTAGCAATGGTTAGTATGGGAGATTACATTGCAATATATATAAGTAACTATATTAAGTATATAGCAGGTGTACGGTGCAATACTAGCCTCATACAGTTTTTTTCCCTCAAGTGGTAAGTTTGTTTAACCTGGAAAGGCTGTTTAAGGTGTCTTTTCCCTGTGAAAGAGCTAGCTTGCTAACAACCTTGGTAGTTAGGGATATTACAAGTTTTTCCGGGCTCCAAGGGAAACGTGGCTTTTGCTGAAAGTAGGGAGATCAAACCAGGACTTTCTCAGTTTTGGTCGCCCTTGTTTTTTATTGGCTTTTGTTGCCTTTTTGGCTTTTGTGAGGGAGCGCTGTTGGGGTGTAGTAGTGTTTTCAACTTGTGGTATGCTGGCAGCTGGGGGATGCGCAGTTGTGCGGATCTGGGGCAACTCAACATCAACTCAATGTGCTTTAGGGGTTAGTGGCATGTTCTTCAGGTCTGGTTTCTGTGGAAGGACTTCTGTTACCATTGGTAAAAAAGAGGTACAAGGGGCTACTTTATGACTAGGAGGATCAACATAAACTTGTCCGTGAATAAGGGCTACAGGTTGTGCATGCGCAGTAAGTTCTGTTTGCTTTTATTGAATAGTTTACAGTTACGGTTAGGTGAAGTGGTGATACTTAAAATTGTCGCTTATCTTGGGCCTTCGTACCTTTTTTAAATTTATTTATTTATTTTCATTCCTGGCTATGCGTCTCATTGGTATGGAGCCTTTTCTCAGTTATAAAAATTGACCCGGCAGCAGAATATTAGAGTCAGATGAGTAGTCCCCTTTAGGGGTCAACTATACCAAATGATTAAAACCATTAAATGGGAGTTCCTTACTTTATCCCTTTTAAAGAAGATGAGGAGGCGAGGAATGCAAGGCATCAGGCATCTGTGGCTAGTGAGGGAGGAGTAGGTCAAATTTACAAACGGTAAAGCCTTGTTAGCTGAGAGCTAAGTTTGTTTTACAGAAGCTGGAATTTCTAAAAGGCATCAGCTTCAGCAAATTAAAGTTTAGTGACAGGGTCAAACTGCTTTTGTCTGTGAGTTTGCAACAGATTTTTCTTTGGGAACCCAACTGAGTTAAGGAGATTTATTTCTTAGAGGTTGTATTATGATCGGATGCTTGATGCGATGATACATGTGCATATCTGGCAACTATTCTTATTTTAATATAATGTTTTTTGGTTGTTTCACGGAGTTGTGGCCTTTGGTGTGATTAGGATGGTCCATTTAGGTATATCTCTCAATGGTACAGTTGTTTGCTGTGTGTTTGCAATTGCCTTATATGGTTGGTTGCTTATGAAGTGTGCAGTTTCGGCAAATTGCTGGGCCAATCAGAGGATCTAAGTCACTAAGTAATGTGCAGCTGCTGTCTTGTTAGTCCTGATCTGGGTTGGCCTTCTGTGATGCATGTTAATTGCTTTGGTGGGCTTGAGGGCATCATGGTGACAGTGGTTGCAGTGCGCATGCACCTTCTACTTTGGCTTTCTCTTGATGTTAAAAAAAAAAGGCCTTAAATTAGAGGGGATGCGCTTTCATCTTATGTTAGTTATTTTTTCTTCAGTGCGGTTCTCTTGTTAGTGGTGGTGGTGGTTTTGGGGCTTTCACTCGAGCGTGGGATTCTCTAGTGGGGTAGTCTACCATTGGGGGGTTATCTGAGTTTGATGTAATTTCTCAGTGAAGCTGCAGTGGTTTCACAGGCTTTAGCAAGTTGGTGGGACTGCTGTTGCCACACATGTATAATGACAGTGATCTGCCAATTGAGTTTGTTAGTATTTGGGATAGCTGGCCATGCTACAGTTGCAAGGATTGACTTAATGTTTTAATGTTAAGAGTCAGCTTTATACGTAAAATAGAGACATCGAGGAAATTTTCTCTGCCTGAGAAATGCAGCTGAAGGCTGAATGGGCAGTCGTCATGTAAACACTATTGCTGTGTTTCAGGTTCATGACAGATGGCAGATAAGAGCTTATCCTGCTCTTAGTGTGAGAACTGTTGCAGAGTAGATTGAATAGAGGACAGCTCATTTTATATATATATGTATATACTTTTTTTTTTTTTTTCTCTCCTGAGATCTAATTTAGTAGCGGAGGCAAAACTAGTATAGAGTACGTTTACCAGTACTAAGGTTGCTGTGGTATGCTGGTGTACTAGCGGTTTCAATCCTGCTCTTAAGTTAGGCAGAACAGAAAGTTTGCTTTCTATTAGAGACAAAGGTCTAGGAATTAACACATTCTTGGTGGTTATAAGTTGCGAATGCTAGTGGTGTGGCTGGGTTCTATAAGGATATGCTAAAGGGGTCCGTGGCAGTTAGCTGAGCCCAGCATTTGGTGGAGGAGACAAAAGGAAGAGTTAACAAATAGTTGTTTACACATTAATGTTGTTTATCTTGGCACACATATTGAAGTTATATGTGTTTATCTAAGGACAGACAGTAATTTATATGTTTTTGTAAAAGATGCTGCCAGAATGAACAACTATTTTGTTTTCTTTGACAGGTCACTGTCACTGTATCCAGTATGGGACTTGGGGTTAGTTACTCTCCAGGTCAGTTCCTTTCATCTCCGGGCACTTTAGGTGATATAATCCTTTATGAGCTGCAGGGAAGAGTAAAGCATGCTATTAAAGAGCCCTTTTATTCTGGTTGTCTGGTTTGATGGGACTCATTGTTTTCATGGGCTATGGAGCACTGTGAGTAACAGCCATTCATCGTGCATGCATGGTGTGGTAGTAATGGCCATGGGGGAGAGTAATAGCAGGATCTGAAATTTGATGTGATATTTGGCAGAAGCCAAACCTGTCGCTTAGATACTTACATTTAAGGCATTGTGGATAATGGGTTGTGCAAATATACAGGGTAAGGGGAATGTCATCGCATTTTCAGACAGATGATCATATCTCTCGGACCATAGGAGTTATGAAGGAAGCATAAATGGAAACCTTCAGCACAAATCGTTATAGCGGTAGTATTCTTTAGGTTTTAGGTCTTAAAATGGAGTTTTGTGGGTTACAGTAAACACTGTCACTGTTATGTTTGTAACTTACAAGATCTCAGCAACTGCTCAGGTTGCTTGGAATGTCGGTGGCATTTTCTTCAGCTAGTTGAGAGCTTTCATATATGACTAAGGAATCTTGTCAGGTTACTTGGCCGTGGAGATATTTAGAAAATGTAAAAACTGCGGTTATATAAGTTATATAGATTGATATCATAAAAACAAGAGTTAAAGGATCTGATGCCCATCTTTGTTTTGGGATCATTGAGGTGGTGTTGTAGGGTGGTATGCATGCAGGGAAGGAATTGGTAAGTCCTATACTTTAAATGCGTAGGTGTGGTAGTTCATTAAAGAGGGAACTGGTAAATGTTAGACGTGAGAGGTAGGCATCTTAGTGGTATGCAGTCATGATTCAGAGCGGGGTATTTCTAACAGGAGCCTATGTAAGGGGAGGAATGGGTTTTATTGTCTTACTGGAATAATTGATAGTATTTAATTTATTCATATTGAGGTGACAGTTGACGTTAAAAGGAGGTCAAGGTGATAAGGTGTTTGATGCATAGTCACAAGAGAAAGGGATAGAGGTTCATCTTTGTTCAATTTGTAAAGGCAAGTGATTTAACTTGCTTTTCTTTTGCAGATCGCGGAGGTATGGAACTGAAGTCAGCATCAGTTGGTGACCTGAATGAAGGGGTCTTGAAAGAGGATGGAGGGTGCTACAATGGATGTCCCGGTCCCTTGGGTGGTGCGTAATGAAGTGATAGGCGAGGGAGTGCTGAGTGAGCAACTGTCAGTGCTCTGATGGAGATGGATTTGACAGATAACGGATTCTGCTTGGGTGGATGTTTTGGTTGCCGAAGTGGTGTACAATAAGGTTGCAGGTAATCTTTATTCAACATTTTGCAGTAGTGTGGGGGCAAGTTGAGGCGGAGGTCTGTTTGGAGTAGGGTGGTGCAGGGCTGGGGATTGTTATATGGTCTGGGGTTTCCACAGGTGGGGTGATGTCAACAATCATATGATTCTAGGAATCTACTTATATTTGGGGGGATTGGTTGGAGCCTCGGCTGTTAGAAGACATGCAAGATGGCAATGGAGTGGTTGTGCTGTCTGTTTGCAGAAGGTGTATCATGTCACATTAGGGTTAAAAGGCTTGCTGCAGGATTTTGGGGCACCTCTTTATATGCATTTAGGCATGTCAGAATTGGGTGGGACTTTTGTGGTGCATTTATAGTTGCCCTTCCAGCTTACTGTGTTGGTAGAGGACCCATGATTTACTCTGGTGATAGAAAGCATGAAATTGGTCATAGGGCATGGTAGGTATTGGTAATGTTATATACTAGGTTAGGGTTTGGAAGGGAGTACCACAAGAACCATTTCATTTATGCTTGAGTGAATTTTATAGTTAGGGTTTTAGGAGCATTGTAGGCATGAGAAGGTGTTAGGGATATTTTCGGAGCAGGGTGTTTTGTTTATGTGAGAGATGGATGGTTTAAACAAAGAATGCTTTTGGAGTTTTCTAGCAGTTGGCCATGTTGTACTTTACTAGTGGCATAGGTAGTACGGTAGTATGGGGTTAAGGTTAGCTTTGAATGTTGTGGATTGGCATTAGGTGATAGTGTATTTTGGGGTGGTTTAAGGTTAGGTAGGTGTTCGGTTGTGCAGGCGGTCAGCACCTTAATCAGAATGCATAGTGAGTACTGGAGTTTCAGGAGAGACTGGATTGGGATGATTAACTACGTGCTGGATGGTGATGGCATGACACAGACCTTGTTTGACATGGTGGCATGGCCATTCTCAAGTTTGGTGGTATATTGTTTGGTTAATTTTGCCTGGTGCATTTGGGGCCATACTGCTACAGGCCATGATATAGGTTTGAGTGTGTTATTGTTTATAATGGGTCGTTGGTGTGATGGTAACATTTTATTAAGTGGAATTTTAAAAGAGATTTCATATGGTTATTGTATTCATTGGGCAGTTAATGGGGATGCAGTCTGACTTGAGGGTATGCAGTGTCTTGTCTTGGTTTCAAGGGGCAGTGGGCTAAGTGTCTGGTTATTTAGTGGATGGTAATTACTGAGAATCACTAGGAAATGTTTGTAGTATGGTTTTGGGTAACTGAGGTTGGGTACTAGGTTATGAGTTATGGTTGTTGTTTTAGCTTGGAAGTGGAATCATTGGTTTGCTTTTAGCTAGTTAGATAACTGAATAATTTTGATGTTTATGTAATGGGGAGCTGGGCGGTGATGGCTGTGTTACAACGGTATACCAAATGATGTTTGGGTTATGCTGTTAATGGGGGTTAGGTTGTGGGAAGACTTTAAAGAGATTTCATTTGGTTATTTTCATTGGGGCACTAATATGGGGTTGCAATGTGTCATGGTGGTATGCAGTTGCCTCTACATGGCTTCAGTGGAAGTGGGTTTAGTATTCCTGGTCCAGTGGCTGGTAATGCCCTGATAATCATTGTGAGGTTTCCTTTGGTTGCGAGGCAGGGGTTATTTTGACCGGGTGCAGTAGTCATACTAGGTTATGAGATATGGTTTGCTAGGTTAGCTGTTTAGGTAATTGGTTGTTTTTGTTAGTTATGTGATAGGGTTAGAAGGTGTTGACAGGGATCCAGTTGGGGTTAGAGGGGAAGAGGTTCACTGAATGATGTTTCTCCTTATGCCTTAATGGTGATGAGGTGATGAATTTCTGGTGGAGAGAGGGGGAACAGCCTGATCAGGCTGGTAGGTGGAGAAGAGGGGCGGGCTTGCCTTCTTCTGTTCCCCCTCTGATGTTGGATGTTCAAGTAAGCGATTGCACTGCTTGGTAAGTAAATAAGGAAGCTGAGCTGCTTATTTGGTTGGTAGTAATTCAATAAATGCTAACTGAAGTGTATGGTAGTATGCTACTTCATAGTAAGTGAGCGGAGGTATGGACACTGCTTACTGACACTCTGCATCATAGTAAGTGAGTGGGGGTATGGACACTGCTTACTGATCAGGATGTGCAGGGTTGGTTACACTGTCCTGTACTATGTTTGTTACATGGATGTTTTCTCATATGTCATGCTTGGTGGAAATTAATAAATAGTGGTTAACAATCATGTTTATGGAAGTTTAATAAAGGTCGTCAAATGTCATTCAGTGTGATGTGTTTATTGAAGTGGACCTGGACTACAGTTTTTTTCCTTCTGTTTGTAGAGGACTAAGGATTTCTCTTATATGCCTGCCAACAGATACAACTACTAAATAAATGCCCAGCTGACTTAAGCTTCAGTAGCTCTTAATATGTTGCTGGAGGGCCTGGAATTGTCATGCACAAACTAGGATTGACTACAGTGAGCACAGCCTGCCAACATAATGAAAGGCAGAAAATTCTACTTCCTGCAATAAGAAGATTCCTGCAGGCATGTTTTAAGATGCAGAATTAACACAGAGCTGCAACACATAACCATTAAAAGATTGAAACCATTACCGACTGTAAAGTTTAATTTAAGAAAAAAGTTTTTTCACTTAGATGTCAGTTCTTAAAATTAAGTTTCTAGAAGATGGCAGCAGGAATCTTTAAGGACAGAACACAAGTGACTGATGGCTTAGTAGAAAAAAGTACAGAACTCCCTCAGCTTTTTCAAAATGCTCAAAATGGTACTTTGATAAAAAATTATTTTTATGAAACTTCACAAGGCAGTCATAAAAATTAAACATTATGATTTTTCTTTCTTCTTTGATTAACAAGATCCTGGTATACAACTCCTTTTCTAGGACTGTTTAATATTTAGGTACTGTTTATGGGAAACGGGATTATGTAATCATCTTGGTGATGTATTTTTGTAAAGAAGAAAAAAAGAGACTGTATGATGGGTGAGTTAGCAAGGTGAGTTAGCAAGACAAGAACTGTCAAAACAGAATAACAAAAGGAACCAGCAGACACAGTGTTGTAAATGTGCAACACTGCAGTAGAATGGAATTGATTAAGGTTGTACAAATCATAACTGCCACTAACTAGCCAGACAGGCAAATCAGCAGGAGATGCCCCTGAGTTCTAGAAGCTTATCCATCCACAACCCCTTTTTCCCATTTGTGCAGCTGGGGTTGGGGTGTTACTCCAACAGTGACAATCTTCTAGAGCCAGTATTCACACCACTGAGTGGTAAGGCCTGCCATGGTTGTTCTTCCATACCACATGTATACCTACGGCCCTAATGTATGTCTTTGGAATGTGGGTGTAAACTGGAGTACCCAGACAAACCCCATACAAACACAGACAGGACATGCATACTCCACTCAGAAAGCTCTCCAGCCAAGAACTGAACCTGAAAACCTATTACTGTGAGGTCAAAAGTCCTACCCACTGCACTGCTGTGCCACCCTATTGTATATTAAAAGTTCCAGCAATTTAAATCAGTGAGCTGTTGGCTTAAGACCTGTAAACAAGATATCCTTTTAGCAAAGCATGGCAGCTTCAGATGTAGCAATCTCTTGTGTGTATTATTTATGTTCCTTAAAGTGATTGTATGCACATCAGAGGGATTTATGGCTTCACACCTGAATGCTAAAGTTATTAAATATCATAAGATAAATACTGTGGGATTTTTTTTCTCTTTTAGTCCAGTATTGTGCATTCCATACATAATAAACAGACACAGTCCCTGCATTATGTTAATATGTTAGGCCATTCATAATTATATAAATGTTAACATGCAATAATAAAGCTATACTATTATGTCTCAGTCTATAATTACAGATAGATGGATGCATACATACCTACATTTTTATCTCTTAACTCACACTTGACTTGCTTATTAACATTTTCTTGAAATGCACATGCCTGTCCTCCTACCAGCTTGATTCTCAAAAGTCATTTAGCTTTTCCAGAGGCCTAAGTCTGACCCTAAATCTCCAATGAGATCCTAACACTAATCTCAGTCCTTATTCTTTAATACCATCCTGAAAAGTCCATCTCACTCCTTTATCCTTAATGCCTATCTCACTCCCTAAACTGAAATTCTCCACAAGTTCACTAAAGATAAATTCCCTGATTGCTCACTAAACTTAATTTTCTTATCATTCTCTAAACCTAAACTCCCCACTCTACCTTGCCCAACTCTTCTGGTCCCTAAAGCTAAATTCCCCAACTGTTCCCTAACCTTAAATTCCTCAATTAGTCTCTAATCATAAATTCCCTGGATGCTCTCTAAACCTATATTCTCTAGTTCCTCCTTAAAACTAAATTTTCAGTTCCTCCATAAAACTAAATTGCTGTCCTGCTACCTAAGCCTAAATTCTACTCTCACTGCATAAAATCCACCCCAACATTAGCATCTTACTTGTTACTTTTGGTATGCATGATGTGATGAGAGTAAATAAGTATATATTTTTTTCCAATTTACAGACAGCTGTTGGCCAACTGTTGCTATTTGATGTTCATAGGTTCATAGTTTAGCACTAACCTAACTGCCCTTGCGAGCCATTTTAAGCTTAGCCAACTATCCCTTGTGAGACTCAAACCCTGCATTTTGTGTTTGTAAGGCAAACACCTTAGCCATTAAGCCACCCTCCCAACTTGTTGTGAGATTCTTTTATGTTGACTTTCAATGGTAAAGATGTTCGACGCTCTCGTCTCGCTGAACTGAGGTTCAGTATTTTCTTAGTTTTCATAGTCATATGACATGAATCCCAGTAATAGTGCTAATGACTGCAAACTTATGTTATAGCATACAGCTTTCTCTACATTGTTCTGTGTGGTTTGAAGCTATAACTTTACAGAAATTAAATACACATTAGTAAAAAGTGTCTTAAGTTTCCCACTTTTTTTTTTTTACTTTATTTAATAACTTATTCCTCTTGTAGTTAAACATGGCCTTGTGTGTGAAGGTCAAATTGTAAGTAACAGAAATGTGTCATATCCATCACATAAAGATAGGTTAGATGATTGCGCAGGTGATTGTGAAGAGGGGCTATCTTAATAGCTGGATAGCAATTTTTTTAAACATATTTATTGAATTATCACTTGTGACATAGGCACATTTACATGTCTGTAAAAGTAATCAAACTATATTAACAAGTTAAAATTAACAAACATTATGCTTCACATATATTGCTATATATCATATAACCTAAGCGACATTACATACATTTTTTAATTCCTACCCCCTTTTTAAACAATAAATATCTTTATTAAACTATCACTTATGACATAAGCAATCCTACATTTATATAAATGAAAACAAACCACACCAACACAGCAGTGAGTTGGTCCAATGTCGTATCTTACTTGGTGAGATGGTCCTGCAGACATTGACCTGACAGGCTGCAGGACTGTGACCAGGACTTGAATGAGAGGTTCTGCTAGGTGTAGATGAATGCTGACATCACCTGCATAAAATCTGTTAAGCTTGTTCCATTCAACTTATTACTTTTCATTCTTGAGAATTATGTCTTCCCCCGCCTGTCAGGACAGCACCCCATCCTCTTCCCTTTTAAAGACTGACTCCTATTCAAGTCTTGTAAGTCCTAACATGTGGATAAATGAAGCTGTCCGTGGATGCTTGGAGTATATCAGTGTGACCATGGCATTATTCCTACTCTGTGTTATTATCTGTCAGTGATGGAAATCCTCACATACAACCTCTAGGACTCTGACTGTTTCCAAATGACTCTCTGTGGTAATGCTCTAAGCCCTAATAATGTCATGGGGCATTTGTTGTTGGGCAACCAATGCTTTACATGTTTCTTGGGGTAGCTATGACAAATTCCTGCACCTGGCACCACTTTGGAAAGGTGCTGCTGTGTACACTGTTACTCTGAATGTCTGCCATTATACTGAAAGTGTTCACATGAGTTTGCAGATACTGGTGTAGGGTTTTCTCCCTGTACAAACCTAAGTGTGATGTCAGCATGAGTTTGACTTTGTGATGCATTGTCCCTTCTTGCAGAGTTACTAACATTTTGTGGGGTATGAGAACCTGCCTCTAAACCTAGGGACTGTGGGTCCCCTACAGAAGAACAACAGCTGTGAAGACCAAAACCCACATAACCGACACCACATGATCGATAATCAAAATGCCAACAATGGGGAAACAGTATGTCTCCGTAGTGCCGAATGGAAACTCATTCCTGCACTGTAGTGCAATCTCAGAGTTGGTATATTAAGGTTACGGAGGGTGTGGGGGTGAAACCCTCAAGGGGGGGTGCAGGGGTGCAGTAATTACATTGTCAGTGTTTCGATTGTCGACCATGTGTTGTCGGCTATGTGGGTGTTGGTGTTTTGCGCTGTCATTCTTGTGTAGGTGATCCGGGAATGTGTGCCACTTTCATCAGGCTGCTTCATAAATATATGTTATCAAAAAAACATCAACTTCAACTCTTCACTCTGCTACTGATTTCCTCCACATCTATTAGTATAGTGGAACTGTTTGTTTCTGCTGTTGACTCTGCAAAGGATTATTTGAATACATTACTAATAAAGAAGTAGCATACATTACTGTGTGCTGAATAAGGAGATGTGGGGGACATTTACCATGCACATTGCCTCCATTGTCATTCTGTGCAGACGTGGAGGCTTCCTCTGTTAATAGTAATTGTGTGTTTAATGTAATCATTCCATGTCAGTATTCAATTTTCTATATAAATATATTTTACTGTTTTTAAGCCAACCTTCCGGAGCAGATGTGTGTTGCTGCTGCAGACATTGGTAATAGCCAGTTCCCTCACCACATCTGATTATTCCAATCCCATAATTTTCTTGTCACAGTCATCCCATGAAAGGAGAGGAGGCATTCCTCATCTGATGTTAATGGGATAAGTGTTAAGAGCCCCCCCCCCCCCAGTACTGGTACAGGAAATTGCATTCTGCCTTACCTTAGTTCTACCATGTCCTACCAGATCATTTTCCTTCTCCTTTGACTGTATTAATGTGTGAATCCTTCTGCCAACAGCATTAATATCCATTACAACTTGATTCCAGGTTCTACCCCATCCGCTTATATGGCCACCCCCCCTTTACCAAACAGACAATTGCCATATTTCCTTCGGGCTGCATTGAGGATGTGTTTTTACTCATGGCTGAAGTTGTCTTTTCTCTGTCTTGATTGTTTGTTTTTCATCATTGCTGCATGTAAAAAATATGCCACAGTCATACGCACACAAAAAAAATAAATAAATAAAAACCGTTGATGTAATCATTAGTCAAACAACTCAACAATGAAAGCATCGCTGCAATTTTCTTTAAAAGTAAGTGAATAAATAAATAAAAAAAATAAGGAATCAGAAACCCCACATTTCTATACACATGCAGAATTTCAATCCAGCAAAGTAACGTGCCAAAATAATGTTTTCTCCATCAAGAATGCATTCACGGTAGTAAGACAAACAGTGTTACAGACCCATCCTTCCCAACTACTGTCTTGTGTTCATAATACTGTCATTTTCATTCAGCAGTGAGACTCGGTAATCTTCCAGGAGAGACACATGTATGTTGAGCCAACAAAACATTCTTACCAGTTCAGTACTTCACAATTAAATCACTGCATTTCTACTATGCACACACAATCACTAAATGACACCAAAGTAAATTATCTTCTCAGTGATCACTAATCATTTCCATTGCTGTTGTAATGATTTTCCGTTTTTGAAAGACAGCTTTACAGTATTCACTAAAGACATTGTAATATTCCTATCATATTAGTAAAGCAAATATTTCTTCAGCTGAACTCTTTAATCTTACATCAACCACTTCAGCTAAAATCATTAATTTGTTTCATTTCTAGCAAAACTGGGAAATGGGGGAATGGATTTCTTGCAGCTGTGGTCCAACAAATATCAGTTCAATGAAAATTAATGGCACCTAGATGCGCGCACGCGTGCGCGCGCGCGCGCACACACACACACACACACACACACACACACACACAGACACAGACACAGACACACATATATATATATATACATATATATATATATATATATATATATATATATATATATATATGAGTCTACTTCAAACTGTCGAAACCTACTTTGTGGAGAGAAAAAAAGTGAAACTTCACTTACGAGAATGGTTACATCATAAAAACAACATCTGGGAAAGGAAATACTTGCCCACCAAGTAGGCTTTTTGCCCTTTTCCCCACCATAATGAGATCTTGGAGATGGTATATTTAGTTAGGGGGTGTGGAAAGGTGCATTCTCCCACATCAGAGGGTATGTTGGATGAAGCCCCCCACTTTGGTGGGTTTCATTTACTTTGTTATGTGTAATTTCCCCACAGTGGCCAAGTAGTTCCTTTCCAGGGCATTGTTTTCGATGATGTAATCATTCACGTAAGTGAAGTTTCACTTTTTTCCGTCTCTATCAAGTGGGTTTTGATTATGTGGGATTTTGACAGTTTGAAGTAGACCCACATATACATATACATATATATATATATTTATATATATGTGGCTATAGATATAGATGTATATAACCATATAACTGCATAAGTATCAAATTACAGACACATAAAGCCAAACCACTGAAAGCATAAATGCATAAAATCTCAGTTAACTTAACCTTCTTCATGTTTGTGCTCTGGTGGGGTTTTTAATTTTA
Organism: Protopterus annectens; assembly: GCF_019279795.1. NCBI lineage: Eukaryota > Metazoa > Chordata > Ceratodontiformes > Protopteridae > Protopterus > Protopterus annectens. Next base: position 1,315,574,201 of record NC_056739.1, read on the forward strand.
TGTACATGTGGTGTGCAGGACTTACCCCCACATGAAAGTTGCAAAGGGAGGGCTTGCTATCTGCAAAAAATACTTGTAGAACTTGCAGATAAACATTTTGCCCTTTTCTAGCATTTAGGCCACTTGTGCTTGGCATTGTAGTACCTCAACATCTTGAAATTGAGGTTTCAAAGGGGAGCCACATGCCGAGGTCCCAAGGACAGTTCCATCTCCTGAGGCATCCCACTGGTTCAGACGGGCGACTGTTCCAAGGGCTAATCTTCACCAGCACTACAATGGAAGGCCTCCCCTCTACTGGCATGTTCTTCACTTTCCTCACTTCCCAGAAAAGTGAGCAGACAGAGCGTCATTATTCCTTCCCCACCCACTACCAGCTACAACATGTGACAGTGTCTGCAACTGATCTCAGGTCACATGGCTCAAAGTCATGGCTTCATCCTTCTGAGCCAGTGGGTGTTGTGTACAATGTAGTAGCAATGAAGAACTTCCAGACAAAACCTGAGTTGAAAATGATGAGAACAGTTCTTAACATCACGGTAAGAAACAACCCAAGGGAATTAGTAATTTACTACTGGATTCCTTTTGATTCATTAAATAAAGTAAGTATCTTCTACAACAGTGCATTTGTTGCAATCTTTTGATTCAAAATGATTCTTTAAATACATTTTTAAGACTGCAAGATAGGAAGAGGATGGGAAAATAAAGAATAGAAAAGATTGGGAGCTCCGTTTAGGCATGGATTGCATCATTGCAGTGGTGTTAATATATGGTACATGTTCAGCAATAGAATGTTGAAAAACAGTTTCAAAATGTTATACAGAATAATTTTCAGTAACTAGAACTATATCATAACCAAAATAATACCAATGCTGCTAACATTAAATAAAACTGTTAATAGCACCTATGAAATGAAAAACATACAATAAAAGCATTTATTTCTGGTTAATTCTTAACCATTTAGAATGTGAGGATGCACAGGATTAAGGCTATCCTGGGGATTCAGAAATAACTTTAGCACTGTCAGGAAGAACTGCAGTAAATTTTTTTCTTTACATGATGCAGCAATTTCTGTTTCAAAGACGTTAGCCACAAGGAGGAACAGCCTCATTATCAACTAACTTGCATGTCTCTGAATTGCCATTAACAATTATTAGTTCTAATTAGCACTTTCCTAATGTAGTTAACACTGGAGGCCCATGCATTGCATTTACACAGACAGACACCCTCACTCACTGTCCCACATACAAACACACACACATACCACACACCTCTTACCTGTCCAAGAGTTGATAGAGTTCCCTTAGTGTTTCTTCTTATTTTTCTGTCCCTGGTCTCATAAATCATAGATTGTTACAGTTTGCTAATAAAGCCAAACATGAGAGTTTCATTTTTTTTTTTGTTATGTTCATAGACGTAATATTGATGTTAGTGCTTTTGCAGTATTAACTTTTTATGTGAATCCTGGTAAAAGTTTAAATAATCTCCCTGATGTCTAAAGCGTCACCGTCCCTCATGACTCATGCACTACTGCATTGATTGAATTATATTAGATATTAGAGTTTTATAATTCTTATAATGTAAAAATCAACCTTAGCATACTAACTGATGAGTTAGCATAGCGGGTTAAAGCTGCTGCTTCTTGTGTTAAGGTGTGGGGTTTGAGATTTTTCCTCCATTTTACCTTCCATTTATTATTATTATTATTATTATTATTATTATTATTATTATTATTAATATTTACACACTTATAAAGTATATCTGTGGTATAGATGTGGCACAGAAGAATTGAACCTTTTTAGTGGTTTAAGGCACACATTTGAGAGTTATCCCTGGTGCCTACTGTCCAATGTGCCCCATCATGAATCCCACCTATTGTGCTATTCTGTTGCCTAACAGATTTTCTTTCATTTTTATAAGTGCCTTTCAGGCACACTGTAAAGAGTAATCCGTGGTATCTAGTGCTCCTCAACCCCCATGTTTCTTGCTACCCTAACAGTCCTCTTTTTTTTTTATACATATCTTTCATGAGCTCTGTAAAGAAATATCCCTGGTGTCCATTATTCAATTTTTTCTTTAGTTTAGGACACACACACACACACACACACACACACACACACACACACACACACACACACACACACACACTCATCTCCACAACCAGCCGCACTCATTGACACGCATACCCATTCATCCATGTTGTACACACACACACACACACACACACACACACACACGCACACACTCACGCACACACACACACACACACACACACACACACACACACACACACACACACACACACACACACACACAAAATACCTATATTACCTCTCACTAACTCCCCTCCCCCACACACTGCAACCTTCTGGGCATATACGTACTCAGACACATACATACAAGCGCGCAAGCACACGCACACAGACACACACAGACACACACACACACACACACACACACACACACACACACACACACACACACACACACACACACACACATACACATATCAACACTGACACACACATACACATATCAACACTGCCTGGCCATTAAACTCCCCAACACTAACCTCAACCTCAGTGGATGAACATTAGCTTATGGCTGTGTTTATTAACACAAATGGCCATGAGTAGCCATGTGAATTTATGCTGCCAAGTAAGCATACATGCATTACTGCAGGCATTTTCAGGGGAGATCACATAGCTAGTTAGTATATGCCTGTCTCACAGAATGTCTAATTAGCATTTAAATCATTGCAGAGACAGCCCATCATGTCAAGATGATGTGCATGTCTGTACTAAAGCACCGTGGTAGGCTATATCTGAATTGTTACAACATGGTGTACACCATCTGGTAACCTTTGGAAATCGGCCCCATTGTATAAACAGACATAGACTATGCAGAAACATTGGGTTTTGATTCTCAAAGCCTCCATTTGCCTAATGTGTGAAAACCAGGACAGTCCATTTCTGCAAAGCAAGTCATTCAAATCATAGAAAATGTAAACACACTGAAAGAATATTTATTCAGTTTATGTTAGTTTTGGAGGGTGTATAACAAGAACAGGATAGTGGAATTAAACCAAATCATAAATTAGGCATATCTTAAATCTAGACCAATTTGTAGTTTATACTGAGATCCTAACAGTATCAGGGTTTGCAGCAGCCCTCATCTATAAAGTATTAATTTTGGATAAATAAATGTTATTTCTAGGACTAGATTTCCTTGTTGAAAGGATAGATACTGGTAAGTAATTTGTGTGGTAAAAGCAATCAAGTCCATTGAAAAAGAGTAAAGCAATTTAAGTATATTAGTAGGGATTGTGGTATTACACAATACTTAATGTGTTTTAAGCATCTTTATTAAACATGATTTTTTTAAGTAACAAAGGTGCAAATACAGTGATATGCACTAAGCAGTAACAGTTTTTATTCACTCCAACATTACATAAATTGCTCAATTCCTACCATCCCTTAAATGTATTTCTCCTTTTAAACATTATTCTGCATGTATTATTCCTAAAACTTGCTTTAATTTCAATGTGATTTGCTCCTTCCCTTTTTTAAATGTCCTTCTTATAGGAATTGTATCTCCTTTACAATGTTTAGTACTTCAATTACTGTTGGCTTAGAGTTTGATTTTCATTTTGTACTATTTGCTTTGTAGCAGCCAATAACATTAAGCATAGTATGGCCTTACCATGTGTAGGGAAGTCAGATCCTATATCTCGGCTCAAAATAATTATTTCTTTGGTTACAACCATTTTTGCAGTATTTGAGAAATGACAAAGTAGCCTGTTTGGAATTTTAAACGCACCAGCTCATTACCTTGCCAATACCATTTGTGTTGTCTATCATACCTCCAGCATTTGATGTTTAACTGAGGAATACATTCTCAAGTTTGCTTGTTTTGTAAAAATACTTATGCAAGCATGTCTGTGCAAAAATCCCAACTTCCCTGTGTTTATTTGAGTACTTGGGAGCCATACAGATGTCCTTCCACTGTTTGTAAATTTCCTTGACAGTTTCTATTCCCGGGCTTTTTTGTCATCTACTGATAGATTCTTAGTTATCATGCAATATTAATATGCCCTTCTAATTATCCCTTTTTAACATCAGCTTCTGTTCTAGACTCATCAGCTTCTATTCTAGACTCAGCTATGTCTGTCACTTTTGGTAACACCTTTGCCATTGTCTTGGCTAGTATAAACATAAACACTTTATAATCATGATTTTAAAATGGACTTGGTCTATATGAAGCTGAGCCTGCAGGTTCTTTACCCTTTTTGTGTAATACAGCCAGCATAGCTTTCTTCTAAGAAGATGTTGCTTTCTCCTTCTTAAGATATTGTTAAAGCCTTCCAAATCTTTATTAACTTTCTTTACTTCTGAATTCCAAACTTCTAAAGCAGTACTGTCTCTTTTTTTGGACACTCCACTGTTGATTTAATATGCATCACCACTTTTAGCACATCCCTTCATTTCTTAGATATTAATTTTAAGTTTCGTCATCTTCTAACCTTAGCATAGTTAAGTTTTCCAGACATACTTCCATGTGTACCCTTTCTTTTTTCCCCATTCCTCTGCTTCATAAAAACATTAATAAAATTTCTGAAATATTTCTAATACCACTGCAGGATCTCAAGCTATTTTCTTGTTCGAGGCTTCCAAAATTTGGCAACACCCCTTTCTAATTCCTGCTGCCTAAATAGATTGTTAAGAGTTTTTATGCTCTGGGCTAGTTATAAAAAATATTTGTTTAACAGCAACCTTTTCCCCTTTAACACTCAGCACTTGCTCATTTTTTTTCTGTGAGATTCCACTTCTAATGCAATAATTCAATCATTGTCTGTCCATCTACATACTTCTTATTGGTTCTTTCCCGTATCTCTCTGTCTGTGTCTCTTATTTGTACCATAGTTTTAAACTCTGTTTTAATTTTCCAATCCCTTGCTGTCCTTCCTAAAGAAAGGCTCATCTTCCTTTATAATTATTGACTCATTTCACTACACATTTATTGCATTGCCCTCTTTTAATAGATAAGTAAGAAAATGCCAGTGTCTCGTTTTCATTTTATTACCCTGCATCCTTACCTTAGTCTATATTGGCGCATGATTTGAAGTAGTTATTAGATATATTTAATGCTTTAAGCTAAATACACATGTTCCTGTAAAATATAATTTATATCAGGATTAGTACAGTAATTGCTTTTAGGGAATACTATGCAGATTCTGTCTGAGCTTCTGTTATTGAATTCAAAACTTCCATTCCAAATATCTTCTATTTCTTCAGACATCTACCTTTTTGTTTTATTTTCCCTTCTTGGTCACCTAATGCATCATTGTTATTGGCAATCATGGTTCTATCTCCATCCTTAAATAATATTTCCTGATGAAAGGTTATTACGTCTCCCCAAATTCTTTTAATATCATAATAGTAGTTTTAGGTGGAATATAAACACATGCCAGTGTAATCCTACTTCCCTACCAATAACTCTTTATTACTATAAATATGCCAATTTTGACTTTGTCCCTCATCTTTCAATATTGCAATCAGTATTATTACTCCCTTTTACCTTTGTCCCTGATACTCTGCAGAATATCCATTCAAATATTTTCTTTGTTAAATTCACATGTATATCTAATATATATTCAAATATGTCTCCTGTGACATATGCACCCTGTACTACTTAGTATAATTCAACAATCTTTGCTTTTTTGTCGTTACATGCATTGCCTTTACCATTCCATGTCAATATTGACAAGACAGCCATTCTGAAAAAAAAAAATCTCTCCCTTTCACATATTCTGCAAGGCAGTTCTTTCAAATGTATGTTTACAGCTTGCAACTTACATAGGTTCATAGGTTCATACTAGGCTATCTGCCCTAGGGCATTTATAAGCCTAGCCAGAGTGTGTTTGGCTTTCGTCACCCATTTTAAAATGAATTTTGCTATGCCCTTTTTCGAGGTTAGTATACTGTGCTTCTGTCTAACAGTGACACAGAAGTGATACCCGGGGTAAACCTACGATCCCCCATCCACTCATCAAGATTCCTCTTGAAGAGAGTCAAAGAGGGACTCTGCCTAACCTGGACTGGGATTTTATTCCAGAGTGAAGGGAGCCTCTGGGTTATGAATCTGTCCCTCCAGCATGTCCTATTTATTTCAGTGCTGAGGTTCAAGTCTCTCGAGCACGTAGCTCGATGGGATTTGGATTTTCTGAGGTGCAGCATGTCCATTAATTCCGGGTTGGACATGGCTTTATACTTCAGGCACAGATCGCCTCTGAGCAGGCGGTATGCCACTGAGTAGACCTGGAGTTTCTTTAACCGGGCAGCATATGGCATCTGTTTGAGCCCTTTGATCCTCTTGGTGAGGTGCTTTTTGGGTCTTTCCAGTTGCTGCAGGTGTCTGGTACGGTACATGCCAAAAGAGGCATTGTACTCAATTATGGGCCTGATGAGGGATGAGTAAAGAGGCATGATGACCTCCCCTGATCTAGATGTGAATCCCTTCATGATTAGGTGAGCTATATAAAATGTTTTTCTAACCACTTTGGCCACGTGGTTGTCAAATGAGAGATTGCTATCAACTTGGGTCCCCAGGTCCCTAATTACTTCTTCTGTACTTAATGGATTACCACCTATGTGGTAATTTGTGGGCACTTTCTTTTTGCCAAAGGGGATGACTATACACTTTTTGGCATTTAGCTTGAGGCCATGGCTCTGGCACCAGTTGTCTGTTTCTATGAGCCCCTTTTGGAGGATGCTTGTGTCAGCTGGAGAGTCGATTATAGCGCCCAGTTTGCAGTCATCTGCGAACTTGGTCAGCTACAGTCCTTCCGTGTTTGCCTGTACCTCCAAGAAATATATACCGAACAGGAGAGGTCCCAGGACTGAGCCTTGTGGGATGCCACTTGTAACTGGTTTGGAGTCTGACATGGCTCCAGCAATTCTAAATATGTGGGTTCTGTCCTTGAGCCAGTTTGCAACCCATCTAGTGACATAGGGGTTTATATTTAAGCTGGTGAGCTTATCTATAATGCCCGAGTGGGGTATTGTATCGAAGGCTTTTGCGAGGTCCAGGTAGGCTGTGTGGACCACCTTCCCCTCGTCAATGGCCTTGGTGACTGTTTCAAAGAAATTGACCAGGTTTAAGAGGCAGGATCTGCCCTTAACAAAGCCAAACTGGGTAGGATCCAGTGTCTGTAGGTCCCCAATATCTTTATTTATGAGGTCCATGATGATCCTTTCCATAGCTTTGCAGACCAAGCTAGTCAGGCTTATGGGGTAATAGTTTCCAGGATCCGTTGAGGCACCACCTTTGTGGAGAGGGACCACTGTTGCTGTACACCACTCTTTGGGTACATATCCTGTAAGGCTGAGATTGAACAGTAGTTTTATGTTTGGGTTTAGCTCTTCTTGGAGTTCATGTAGGATGCAGCCCGGGACGTCGTCTGGTCCCATTGATGCTGTGTTTTTTGCTTTGGAGAGGGCGGCTCTTACCTGAGCATCTGAGATGTCAGGGGAGCAGCACTCTGCTGGGATAGATATTTGCCCTTTTGGTGGGGGGGGGAGTTTGCACGGAACCTGTCAGCTAGGATGTTGGCAATGTCTGTGGGTTCGGTGTATTTTTTGTCATTTTTGGACTAATTCTGAGCATATCTGGGATTTCCCACCCAGGTTCCTAACATAACTAAAGAAAGCCTTGTGATTATCCTTAGTGTCCTGTGCAATTTTTCTCTCGAAGCTGACCTTAGACGATTTTATGAGTGCCCGTAGTTTTTTGCTAACACTGATCAGAGATGCCTTCCCTTTTTGGGATTTTGCTCTATCATGTAGTAGCTTCCTCCTTCTATTGTATAGTTTGTTTATGGCTGGGGTCCACCAGGCAGGACGTCTGCCTTTGGAGGATTGGGTCTTGGTTTTATTTGGGATTGCATGATCCATGCATTCCTGAAGGTGTTCATAGAATGCGTTTATAAAGGATTCTGCAGTCTGGGCCATATTTTCACAGGCCCGGGGACTTTGAAGGATTCCACCTCGGTTTGAGGAGTGTGAAATTTCCTTTAGAGAAGGTTTTCACTGTGGTTTTCTGGGCAGGGGGTGGTGAGCATGCTAATTCTTGGCATGCTGATCTTTTTATTTATTTGTTGTTTCTTATCTCCATTTGTATGCAGGTCATATTTTTACAGTCTTTTCACTTTGACAAAACCCTCAAGAAACACAAAGCTATATTCATTTTTAAACACCCAACCCACTTTCTAAAAGAGACTGTGCCCATCCATATAAGTGCAGTTACCCCAAATAGACAGCTATACCTAAACTCATTATTTATTATAATGTTTGGATTAATTAAGCAGGGAGTGCTTGCTACAGCTTGTGTTTTCTCTTTCACAGATACCATATGTCCTTTTGCTATATCTATTTCCCTCCGATATGTGAAAAACAAAATGTACACGTTCTCAACAGACATACTTTTCACCTTAAGAACAAGTGCATTGTTTACCATTAAATGAATAAAACCATATCTGTACTGTTATATTTAATGAAGTTAAGTACTGAGGCTGCAGGAAATGCAACTAAAATATTAAATTCCTCAGTTTCAAACTTCATTTATTTTCAATTAATTACTTGCCCTGTTCCCCTTTAAATAATAATTGTAATGTTTGTTATATAAAAGACTCAGAAGCCATTGTTCAATCCTTTTTTGATAAATCGCTTGTACCTGTAGACTCTCCCTCTGAAAGCATTTGATAATGCAAAAAAAAAAAAAAACAGTTAACATTTTACAAATGCAAGAGTTTACTCAAGCAGAGCTCTCTCAAAGAACACGGGTCAGCACTCTTATGATGAAATATGCCCATCTGTTTTGTTCCTTGTCATTGTAGCAAAAACAAGTGTGACTGGAAAAATAAACAGCTTTTCCAATTGCTAGAAAAATGCCATGTTTTCAAGCTTTCCATATTTTTGAAATGTTTATTAAATAAAAATTCCTATGTTTGCCACTTGTATACAACAGGGAAAATTATTATATTTTAATACATGATTAATATAATCAATACACTTTGTAATCAACATCATAACATTATATTGCTCTTATCTAGGTTTTTATCCTGGTTAAAGTATAAACCCCAAATATATTATAGTCAATAAATAGCACTTTCTTACTTTATTTAATACCATTAGCATAAACTGCAATCACACAAAAGACTCCCCACCTCACATTTAAAATACCTCTGTGAACTATACAGAGAAACTTTACAATTTACAAATTTCAATTTGCTTCAGGGAGTTGTTATAAAATTATTGTTAAATACCAAAACTATTTTTTACTTACAATTACATCTTCAGTCCCTTCACTGTCCCGAAAAACATTAATGACAAAGTGTGCATTATGCTTAAGAGGTCTACTAGTACTTTAATGCAGTCAACTAGGTTCCAGTCTTTTTAGCCACTTCATATGTCATGCCTAAACTGCATCCAGTAGAATGACAGATTATAATTCTTCCATTTTTACATTAATTTCACATTATTCTGGCCTTCTTCCTTATCCTCTTCTTTTATTATTATTTTCGGTCCTCTCAGACTTCTGGCCTTCTTCCTTATCATTTTCTTTTATTATTATTTTTGGTCCTCTCAGACCTCTTGGTTGCCATCCTGCCCCCAGTACCCAATGTCCAAGCTAGGCCTATCAGCTAATATCCAACCCCCCCAAAGACTTATTTTCACTGGGGCTGGTTGAGGATCCTGAAATTGTCATGTAGGCTCGTCTTGCCTGTTCTTCCATCTGAGAGTGATTTTTTAAGATCTACCCACTCCCTTTCTCCATCACCCCATGCTCATTGATTTCATCTGAGGGCAAACCCCTTCACTGGCTCACACCTCCCCTTTTGGTGCATATCAATGAGTGCCCTTGCATTTTTGATAGACACACCCATCCATTTCCTGCTGCTCCATCAATCGCTCAAGCCACTAACTGAACCCAGGTCACTTGACCAAAGTCAGGGCTTTATCCATCTATAAAAATGGAACCAGCTGCAAAAGTTGAAGCAAAATGAAAAAAAACTTGGTAGGAAAAAACAGTTTAATATAAAGCAAAGCTTTCGGGCATAACCCTTCCTCAATACTAATACATTCAAGTCTGATACTGAAAGCTTAAATACAAGTCTAAAATCACATGACCAGCAGCCAAATGGAATCATGTGACAAGAAAACATAAAAAACATAAAAAATATAAAATATAAACACAAATTTTAACAATAAGAGGTAAAAAGTAAAAACCAAATATATGTTATATACATATACAATGATAAAAAACTTTTTCTATTTTATAATATTATTACGTAACTTTACTAACGCAGGTTTCAAGCTGTTGATTATTTGAACTCTAGCACTAATTTTTTGAAATTTAAAATGGAAGTGTCTGATAACACTATATGTTTTTTGGATGTTAAACTCCAGTTAAATGAAGGATTATTAAGTAGTAATATATACAGAAAGGATGTCAGTAATGGCAGATACACACATCACAGTAGTATGCATGCACCACATATTTTTAAGGGCGTAGTTAAATCACAATTTATTAGAGCCAGTAGACTGACTACGAATGACACTACATTTGTTTCACTATTGGATGGAATGGTAGAAGATTTTTCTTCCAGTGGATATGATATGCATTTACTTTCTAAGCTTAAACTTGATACGATGGAAGCTAGGCAGACATCACTGCGACCAATTTTTTTGGAAGGGATGGCTAGCTCTACAAATAGTTTATGCACAAATATCACTAATCAAGACAAGATAAGGTATATTACAACTTACAATGGTAGGCCAAATTCAGTCAGACGAATTATATATAGAAATTGGCCAATTTTAATGGCCTTAGATGAATTGAAGATCATATTGGGCACTAAGCCATACTTTACATATAGGAACATGAGGACGATGAAAAGTTTACTTTGTTACAAAGACTTCTATAGACCCAGTCATATACACTTTGCCGCTAAAATTGGTACTTATCCATGTTTTAATTGTGTTACTTGCACTTATATTTTTGGCAATGGTAGTGATACATTTAAACATCCCAATAATGGACAAATGTTTAATTTTAAAATTTCAGCCACTTGCAACACCCCTTTTGTTGTGTATTTGGCCACCTGTAACTCATGTAACTCATTTTATATGGGGAAAACTATATGTAAGTTAAAAGAACGTATTATTGATCACAATTCTGAAATTAGGAGACATTGTGACAAGAATGCACTATATAAACACATTAGTACTTGTGGTGATACACACACTTTTAAGTTTAGAGTGATTGATGTATTATGTCCAAATGCAAGGGGTGGTGATGTTAATAATAATCTTGAGTTAAAGGAATTTGAATGGATTTTGAGACTAGCTGCTGATACTTATCCTGGTTTAAATAGTACAGTCAGCTTGAAACCTGTGTTAGTAAAGTTACGTAATAATATTATAAAATAGAAAAAGTTTTTTATCATTGTATATGTATATAACATATATTTGGTTTTTACTTTTTACCTCTTATTGTTAAAATTTGTGTTTATAGTTTATATGTTTTATGTTTTTTATGTTTTTTATGTTTTCTTGTCACATGATTCCATTTGGCTGCTGGTCATGTGATTTTAGACTTGTATTTAAGCTTTCAGTATCAGACTTGAATGTATTAGTATTGAGGAAGGGTTATGCCCGAAAGCTTTGCTTTATATTAAACTGGTTTTTCCTACCAAGTTTTTTTCACTTTATCCATCTATGCCACAAGAGAGGCTATTCTTCTTCATCATCTTGATCTCACAATTCCTGTCTCTGTTTCAAGTACAAAGTACTCCTGATTTTATTTTCCTGCTCCTGGACTTTTTTTGTCAATAAATTACCTTGAAATAATTGGTAAGGACTCATTGGCAAATATGGTACATTCAGTTCTTAATACTTTTTGCTTCTGATAGAGTTTTGACACAAGCAGCTCTTTCTGCTGGCATGACTCCATCTTTACTAATAAAATTTTTGCTGCTTTCTCATAGCCAGATTTGTAGTATACAGATGATGCACCCATTCACTTACTAAATCTTGCTGTGCAATGCCAACCCAATTAATTATTTGACTTTTATAAAATGAATGCAATCAATTTTGTCCAGGGGTAAGAGGAATGAGAGAATGTATACCAATGGTATGGTTGTTTTCTTTATATCTAACTTTTTTCTAAGATAATAATATTCAGCTTTATTTATACCTGTGGCTGAAGTCATTGTTTCACACATTAGATACTATAACAGATCATCTCGTCCAGACATGGGTCAACTCCTTAGCTGATGAGAATGTTAAGGACCAATGTTACAAATGTAGTGTGCATGATCTAAATGGAGACCTTTTCTAAAACATTAATCTAACAATGTGTAATACATGTTATATTTTAAAAGATTTGAAGTCCCAGATTGAATGGTTTGGAAAGTTTGTAGGACATGGAGAGACAGCAAAGAAAGGATATTGAATAAAGGGAATAAACATACAGAGTCAAGTAGGCTTTTCAGGAAAGGGTATTGTAATAATGAAAAATGCAAACATATAATGTAACATTTCTTTGACACAGAATAGTATGACAGTTGACTACTACTCCAAATCTTGTTGCCTACATATAGAAATATGTAGCATACTTGTTTAGACAGAATTATTGTCACAAATCAGTGTTGCACACTATAAAGCTGCATATATCCAGTGTGTTTTCCTTAGTAACATCAACATTTTTCAATTAATAGTGCATGTACTCAGTTTTGATTAGTACAGCTCATATGCTGATGTAACTAGGCATGGGAAAAATGCCTAGAAATTTTAAGTAATATCCTAGATTGCACCTCATAGGTTCATAGGTAAGTACTAGGCTATCTGCCCATAAGCATTTATAAGCCTAGCCACAGAGTGATAGCTTTCGCCTCCCCATTAGATTAGTAACCTGGGCCTCTGTCAACAGGGCTCCTGAAGTGATCCCAGGGTAGAACTTACGATTACCCATCCACTCATCAATATTTCTCTTGAAGAGGGTCAGAGAGGAGCTCTGTCGAATATGGATTGGGGTTCTATTCCAGAGTGAGGGGAGTCACTGGGACAGGAATCTATCCCTCCAGCATGTCCTGTTTATTGTTGTACATAGGTTCAAGTCGCTAGAACGAGTGGTTCTGAGGGATCTCGTTTTTTTGAAGTGAAGCATGTCCATTAGTTCAGGGTTTGACATGGCCCTATAGGTCAGGCATAGGTCACCTCTGAGCAGACTGTAAGCGACTGAGAAGAGCTGGAGCTTTTTTAGTCATGCTTCATAGGGTAATTGTTTAAGGCCCTTAATCCTCTTAGTGAGGTACTTCTGTGGTCTTTCTAGTTGGTGCAGGTGTCTAATGAGGTACATCCCAAATGGGGCATTGTACTCTATTATGGGCCTAATGAGTGAGGAGTAAAGGGGCACAATCACCTCCTTGGATCTGGATGAGAAACCCTTTGTGATCAGGTGTGCCACATAGAAGAATTTCCTGTCTGTTTTGGCTATGTGGTTATCAAAGGAGAGCTTGCTATCTACTTGGGTACCCAGGTCCCTAATTACTTCTTCTGTACTTAGTGGATTCCCATCTATGTGGTAGTTTGTAGGTACTTTGTTTTTACCAAATGGGATTACTATGCATTTTTTGGCATTTAGCTTGAGGCCGTGACTTTGACACCAGGTGTTTGTCTCTGTGAGACCCTTTTGCAGGATGTCTGTGTCAGCTGGAGAGTCAATTATTGCACCCAATTTACAGTCATCTGCGAACTTGGTTGGCCACAGTCCCTCCGCCTTTGCCTATACTTCAGAGAAATATATACCGAACAGGGGGGGGGGTCCCAGGACTGAGCCCTGTGGGACTCCGCTTGTGACTGGTTTAGAGTCAGACATGGCACCTGCCACTCTTACCATGTGGGTTCTGTCTGAGAGCCAATTGGCAACCCATCTCATGACATGGGGGTTGATATTTAAGCTGGTGAGTTTGTCTATGATTCCTGAGTGTGGGATGGTGTCGACCGCCTTAGTGAGGTCCACATATGCTGTGTGAACCACCTTCCCTTCATCTATGGCCTTAGTGACTGTTTTGAAGAAGTTGACCAAGTTCAGGAGGCAAGATCTGCCTTTAACAAAGCCGAACTGGGTGGGGTCCAGTGTCTGGAGGTTCCCAATATCCCTGTTAATGAGTTCCATGATAATGCATTCCATGGCTTTGCAGACCAAGCTAGTCAAGCTTATAGGGCGATAGTTCCCAGGGTCAGTTGTGGCACCACCTTTGTGGAGTGGTATGACTGTTGCTGTATGCCATTCTTTGGGTACATAGCCTGTAGAGAGGCTGAGTTTGAACAGTGATTTGAGATGGGGGGGTTAGTTCATTTTGAAGCTTGTGTAAGACACAACCTGGGATAGCATCTGGTCCCATTGATGCTGTGTTTTTGGCCTTTGCAAGGGCTGTCTTTACTTGTGTGTCTGAGATATCTGGAGCACCACATTCTTCTGGGATGGGTGCTAGCCCTTTGGTGGAGGGGGGGGTGAAGTTTGCACTGAACTTGTCAGCCAGGATGTTGGCAATGTCGGTGGGTTCAGTGTATTTATGGCCATTATGCACTAGCTCGGAGCATATCTGAGAGTTTGCCTCTAGACTCTTGACATAGTTAAAGAAGGCCTTGTGGTTATCCTTAGAGTCATTGGCTATTTTTCTTTTGAAGTTGGCCTTGGATGATTTAATGAGGGAACGCAGTTTTTTACTGATGTTAATCAGAGATGCCTTCTTATTTTGGGATTTTGTTCTATCTTGCAGGAGTTCCCTCCTTCTGTTGTAAAGTTTATTTATGGCTGGGTTCCATCAGACTGGCTTCCTCTTTTTTGAGGAGTTGGTCTTGGTTTTCCTTGGGATGGCTCGGTCCATGCATTCTTGAAGATGTTCACAGAATGCACTTGTAAAGTATTCTGCCGTTGGGTCATCATTTTCCATTTAACTGGGAGCTTCGAAACTTCCCACCTTGGTCTTGAGGAGTATGAAGTTTGCTTTAGAGAAGTTTTTTACCTTGATTTCCTTGACTAGGGGGCGGGGGGCGGGATGTGGATGTCCAATGTGATTAGTTTGTGATATGATCTTACCAATGATGAGTTTACCTTAGGTGTGGAACATAGGTTTCCCATGTTGGTGATGACCAGGTCCAGTATATTTAACTATCAATTGAGAGACAACTAAATAGAACTATTGGGAGGCATTTTTATTTAATCTGAATTTAGATATTAATGCTCCTACCTCTCCTGTATATACTGGTGGAGGGGTGCTTGTGACTGGAGTATCTCAACTCTATGTACTGGTGGACGGGTGCTTGTGATTCTGGATTCTGTGCCTAAGAAAATAAGGCCACCATCAATTGTTAATAGACACTAGGTCACTCTTTCTAGTCTTAATTGCGCTAGAACAAATTATATTTATGAATAAATGAGTAAAGTGGTTAAAAAAGATGGTCATTCAGCACCATTAGTTAATAAACCTCTTGTATCATAGGTGCCAGCAACCTGAACATATTTTCCATTATGGTAACTAAATAAGCTAGATTTCAGAGAAATGTTCCAATTATTGAGCATTAGCAATTCTCAACATTCCAAGTCATTATTACATATAATAGTTAAGGGATTTTTGAGAGAACAATGATATAGACCTGATTAAAACTTGGGTTGAAATTTTGCGAAAAACAAACCTTTGATTAAAATCAATTTCACATCAGTTTTAGTGGGTGTTCTACATACCTGAAAAATTTTTAGACATAATGGCACATTTTTTAGATTACAATCTCATTATGTCCAATACAATGCACAGATTATTACATACAACAGGTTAACCAAGTTCAGTTATGATAACGCTCATAGTCTACATATGATTGAGAAAACATCAGCAGTGGCTTTTCTCTCTTAGCATTTAATTATCATTATAAATCAGGCCTGGCAAATAAAAGGTTTGCAACTAAATGGATATAAACAATTTGAGAGGCCATATTTGTACATGACTCCATCGCTTCCCAACAACTATGGGCATACTCAGAGGTGGAAACTATTCCTGAGGAGCATAGAGATTATCTCAGTCAGTCTGGAAGACATGTGTAGGTACCTCTGCTCTAGTCTGAGTAGGGGACAGTTAACTTAATAATGTTTGGTGATTTTTAATTTTCCAAATACTAACAGGAAGATAGATGTTTGTACCGTACTGTCTGAGCGTGAAATTTTTTGACTTGATGTCTGCAAAAGATTATGCTCATTTTGTGGACTTTACAACTAGAATGTATATCAAATTGCATCTGCTGTTTTTATATATAAGTAGTAGTATTCATCATATCAGATCACTTCCCCCGCTTGGGATGTCTGATAATTTTGCCTTGCAATTTATAAGAAATTTAAATATTAACCATTGTAACTTGGTAATAATCAGATAATTCCATAATGGATTTAGTAAACATGAACTGATTCATTAGGTCAGATGACAGTATGGTGCATTCACTATCTAGGATTTGTTTGAAAACCTATGCCAAGAAATAGTGGACTCATAAAAAAATCCAGTCATATTGGTCCAAAAACAAGTTAGACCAGTTTGTTGGTCTATAAAACTAAATCGCTCAGGAACAAAAAAAAAAAAAAGAAAAAATAGTCTTTTTAAAAAAATATGGATCAGCAAATGGTAAAAAAGCTTGAATTAAATTTAGTAAAGAACTTAAAAAGTTAAGCAAGTGCCAATGAGAATTTATTAATAGTACATAGAAATCAAAAAATAAATGTAATAATTACATTAATAGCATTGATAATATTAATAGGGCCAGTACTGAATGAAAGAATCTTTATTAGTAATAACAAGGACATTGCAGAGCCTATGAATAAAAACTTTTCAAATCTAGTAAGACCTAAGAGCAGTGGTCCAGTGAACATTTTAAATATTGATAAATCATCCTGTATCTGTCAAACAGTTACCGAGGATATGGTTCAAATAGCCTTATCAAGGGTCAAACATAATGGCTCAGCTGGATCTGAACTTGTGCAGGGTTAGTTTATTAAAAGTCTCATGGATTATCTAGCAGGACCATTAACAATATTATTCAACAGAGTTTGGGTAAACAGTGTGGTTAAAGCAACATGGAAGTCAGCATTTATTGGTCCAATATATGAGTGGAGAGAATGATATTGTCTCCAGTTACTGGCATATTAATTTGGCATCTTTAATGGCCAAATGGTTTGAGAAGTATTTGGTTCACTGTTAAACAACAATGCTTCATGATTTTACATTAGTAGACCTAAACCAGCATGGTTTTATTAAACTCAAGGTAGATTAGAAGGATGCATTCTGATATTCTTTTTTTATTATGCTCCAAAGAGATAAAATGTGGAAAGTCTGGACCAGAACTAAAGAATTATCCCTGCTCCACAAGTATAGACATCTCAGGAACCTTACCAAGAAACAAACCAATATTGACAAAAAAAGTCCTTATTTAACTCTACTTCACTTGATAGCAAAACCAACCCTCAGAAATTATGGTCAACCTTTAAAATAATTATTTTTCCTGGATGCCCCTCAAACCCCTCCCACTACCCAGACACATCCCCTCTAGATACAGTTACCTTGCTCAATACTTTATTGATACTATTCAGTCACTCTTACCCACAACTGGCAATGCTACTCCTCAACACATCCCCTCCTACCCACCCAACAATAATCCCTTCTCCCTACAGCCTGTTCCTACTTCCTATATCCAATCTCTTCTATTTAAGCTCAAACCCTACTCACCATCTACAGATAATCTACCCCCCATTTTCCTCAAACTGGCTGCTGACTCTATAGCTTACCCAGTGTCTATCTTAATCAATAGGTCCATTCAGGAATCTACAGTACCTACCCTCTGAAAATCCTTTTTCACTATTCCCCTATACAAACGGGGTAACTCCACTGACCCATATAATTACCGTCCCATAGCCATCCTATCCCCCCTCTCCAAACTACTTATAAAATGTATCCGCTCACAACTGCTAAAATACTTTCTCCAACAAAATCTTTTCACCCCTACCCAACACGGTTTTCGCCCCACCATAGTACAAGTACTGCCCTCCTATCCTTTACCCATACCATTATAGAAGCCCTAGACAATAATAAACTTATCTCATGCCTCTTCCTAGTCCTTTCCAAAGCTTTTGATACTGTCTCCCATCCTCTGCTGCTATCTAAACTTGCTAGTCTCAATCTATCTGCTTCTACCCTTTCCTGGTTCTCCAGTTACTTATCCTCCAGGCAGCAGTCTGTCAAATGTCTCTCCTCCACTTCTCCATTCCTATCTCTCACAACAGGAGTATCCCAAGGCTCCATCCTAGGTTCTCTCCTCTTTAACATCTTCACTAATGACCTACACACATCATGCAAACAATCCTCCCTCATCCAATCGCAGATGATTCTACCCTCATCTCCATCTCTGACAACATCTCTGAGCTCCATACTCTCTCTCAACATACCTTTTCATCTACTGAACAGTGGCTCTCTAAAAACCTCCTCATCCTTAACCCCAATAAAAGCAAACTCCTACTGTTCCTCCCCCAGTCGCATACTCACCACAAATCTTCCATCTACATCACATCCTCAAATAACAAAATTATTAAACCTGATGCTCATACTAAACTTTTAGGAGTCATCATAGATGATGAACTCAGATTTAATATACACCTCCTCCAATGTATAAAAAAGACTAACCAGAAACTTGGATTGCTCTGTCGTAACAAGAAATCTCTAACTCTAAATGCTAGGCTCTCCCTTGCTTAAGCCTTCCTCCTACACTCCCTTCTGTATGCTGCCCCTATTTTCACCAATATCCAAGCCACAACTTTAAACAAACTCTAACAAAATTATAATAAGATAGCTAGATTCATAACAGACTCTCCTTACAAATCCCACCACTGTCTACCTCTCACATCCCTACAATGGCTAGAATTCCCCTAGAATTCCCCCACACTTTGTTACTTACACAACTACAAATGCTACATTTCATTCTCTACAAACCTTCATCTTGCCCAGCTCTTTCTTCCCTCATTTCCATCTACACACCTTCTCGCACTCTCCGTACCTCTAATCAGCAACTTCTCAACACCTACCAGCCAAAAAAAGCAGTAGGAAAACTCTTATATAAATACTTATATAAATACTCAATAGCCCAAAACTGGAACAAACTTCCTCGTGAAATAAGCTCCGCCATTCACCCAGCACACTTTAAGGAGAAACTAAAACTCCATCTGCTCAACACCAGAATTTGCCCTTGCACAGCACCAACCTAACCTCATTTCTCATTCCAAGGGCTACCCCCTACTCACTTTCCTCCATCACCACAAAAATGTGATCCCTCAACTAAGGGTTACAAACTGAACTTTACTCTTCTCATCTGATCAAATAATCTGCATGTAAATATGTACAAAATCTCTAATCAGTAAACATATAGTTTACATAATGTAAATAGTTTGCATGTTTTCACCTGTATCTGTAGTGTTCTTGTATTATTATTTTTTTTTCTTCTTCTTTTTTTTTTCATATCTCATCATATGTCAAATTGAAATTGTTACCTTTTTATGTCTGTATATATCTGTATTGGAGCTTTTCTCCTCGGGTCTCCACTGAAAACGGGCCAAAAACCCAGTTGGACTAACCCGGTTAACAAATGTCAATAAATAAATAAATAATAAATAAACACAAGTTGGAGTCCTATTATGAGGTGAGTTGTCTAATTGATTTAAGATTAAAATGTATTTCATAATAAACTAGAAGAGCTCAACTGAAAACTTTAGATGCACTATACCATTTGATTCCATATCTGTAATTACAATTTGCTTTACTAAATCTGTAATTACTGTATAATAAATAATCTCTTTTTTGCCATTGCAGAAAAAAATCACCACAGAAGATCTAGAAACAGAAGGATGAAGCAGACCAGTGACACATGGACATTATATGAAACAATAAATAGAACATTATCAGCAATGCAGTTTTCCATCACTGGCAACAAATCCATTAACATGAATGCAACTGGAATCCACAAAAGGACTAAGAGATTTTTATCATACCCTCGATATGTTGAAGTAATGGTGGTGGCGGACAACAAAATGGTGGCTTACCATGGTGCTAACTTACAACATTATATTTTAACTTTAATGTCAATTGTAAGTATAAATATGTCAATTTGATTAATTCCAAGTTCATTTTCTCACAAGTGGCAAACAATGCTACAATATTCCAATACTTAAGTTAAAAATCATTGTTAAACAAGTGAGGTAACTATATTTATATGTATGTCAAACTGAAACTAGCAAAGAAGAAAATAAGAGAATTTGTAAGGGTTAACCAGGTAAATACCTTTTTCATTCATTTTTTTTATATTTACCTTGCGTGTTTACAATTTTATTTGATAATAATGTGTTAGAGTTCTTTCTCTCTTGCATTCTTTCTTTAACCAATTTGTGTTAATTAACTGTCATATCACTGTATGTAACCTGCAATGCTGCCACCCATCACATGGAGTGTAAGATCTTGGTAGAAAGATTGCCAGCCACTGGGTCACCTTTGTTGGCCATGATGGTGCAATTAAAAGAAAAGGCCTCTTATACTGGAGAGAAAACTCAGATCTGCCCAGTTTTATAAGTGAGCCCAAAAACAATTCAGACATAAGAACCTACAGTGTCAGTTATTAGCTGAATAGCCCCAATTTTTTCAAAGGCAGCCATAAAGCATTTTTATCTCTGTTATGAATTTTAGAAATAGCACCCAATAATGCACAGAGCTGATTCAAATGGCACCACTGATTCCATCCCAGAGGACATGGTTTACATACTTGCTTACAAATATATTTCCCACTTCTCCTCATTGTAATCTGTCTGCCCCCCCCCCACAACTTAACCCTTTCCTCTCCCTGAAATTTCCTCTGAGTATGTCCTAAATGCTCTTTGCAACACCAAAAACACTAACTATATGTGTCCTGATAATATGTAAGGATGTCTCATTGTCAGTACTAAACACATCCTTGCAGATCCCATCATACGGCTCTTCAGTGTTTGGCTTTCCATCAGATATATGATTGAGGCTTGGAGAATGGCCATAATGCTACCTTAATACAAAGGTGACCCTAGTGCTGATGCTGGAAACTATAGACTAATTTGTCTCACTGGCATTATATATGTAAAGAAAATGAATTGTGTCAAGATTGAGATTATACATGATGATGTAGGCAATCTACAATCCCTTGACCTGAACAAATTTGGCTTTGCAAAAGACAGGGCCTGTTTACTAAACCTTCTGAACTTTGAAAAGATACTGGAGCAGGTATACCTGCTTTATGCCTCAACCTAAGTCCTTTAGTGTTACCCATAATCTTATTGATAAGCTCACCCACTTGCATATTAACCCATATGTAATCCACTGAATAGCTAACTGGCTCACAGATAAGGCCACTACTATCAGGATTGGCAGCATGCTCTAGTTTTAAGAGGCTAGTCACTATTGGTAGCCCACAGGGTTCAATACTGTGTCCTCTCTTCTTTAGCCTTTACTTTGCTGGTGTCCAAGTAGATGTAGATGTTGGTGGTGGCTAGCTTACAAAGTTTGTAGATGATTCAACCCTCAGTGTGGTCTTTATCTCTCCAATACATATCCATGTCCTCAAAGAGAGATTAGTATGCTCTAACTTCTGATTCAAAATTGTGGACTAGAGACAAAAAGGTAGTATTGTTCTGTTTGGGAATCTTGAACAGCCTGCATCTACAGCACATGTAACACCTTCTCAGATTTGTGGATGAACTTTTTTAACCTCCTTTTAGTAACTATCACCAGGAAGTGCATCTACCTAGCTCAACTGAGCACTAAAGTTAGATCCTCCATATTGAAAGAAATTATTGTCAACCACTACTCCTTCCTTATTTTTTTAAAACACCTTTATTAAATTATCACTTGTGACACAGGCAAATTTACATTCATATAAAAATAATCACACTATAATTAACATAAACATTTTACTTCACATACACTGCTATATATCATATAACATAAGCAACATTACATAAATTATTCAATTCCTGCCTTCTTTTCAGATAAGAAGCATCTTTATTAAACCTCACTACTACATAGGCAATCACACATTTATACAAATTAAAACAAACCACACTGACAAAATCATAGTTGCAAAATTCCACATCACAAACCATATTGACATACTTTCACTTGCAAACATTATACCTCACTCATAATCTACACAATCTTTAAAAGTCAAACATTACATAGCTCATTTAAGTCCTGCTGCCTTTTAAATCTCATTTCTCCCTTGTATGTATAATAGAATGTGATGCTCCTTTTAGTAGATATTTGTACTGACATATACAACTTGAGAAACCACAAAGCTTACAGACTAGAATAATACTGGGGTATGACTTCCTTAAGCTATAGATTTAAAAGCTTTCATTTTGTACTCTGTCTCCTCATCTTATGTAGTAGCCGTTGTTTGATCTAAAAAGACAAAAATAACCTAATCCAGTTAGATCAATTAGATACTCAAAAATCTGGCAATATACACTCTAAGGAGCTAGACTAACATCAGTATGATAACAAATTACATTTGCGGGTAGATATCTCTACACAAAGGATCTCCTACCAAGAGATGAAGCTAACATCCTATATCAGAGGTCCATCATAAATGTCTTTCAAAACAACTTTAATAAGTGAATGAGGATCTGTAAATTCTCCCCTGAGCTGTCTATAGAGGCCCTTATTGACGAAGAAGTAAGAATTGCAGTGGATAGATTTGTAAAAGTAAAAAATTTGTAAATTTTGTAATTTGTAAATTTTGTAAAAATTTGTATTCTGAGGAAGTCTGGGAGCTACTCGGACGAAAACGTGTGTTTTATTTTTGCGTTAAAATAAATTTGTGTTCTCCACTATCAGCAGTCTTGCCCTTCCTTGTCCACTTTTTTGTTTTTTTAGTTTTATATTCTGGACTGTGACTTTCTACTCGGTCATAGATTTGTAAAACGCTACCAATGTGTTTACCTAATAGAAATTTATTTTTGGCAGGTTGGTGGCTAACTTAATGGAAAATAGCACGTAATGCATCAAGAAATGTTCTCTTCACAGAACCAGTGGCAAATAAGACCATCACTTGATAAAAAGGGCAGATATTCAACTAGTCTCATAGTTTAAGCCAACATGCTATAGAAATATATATTACAGATGTTCAGTTAAAGATAGCAGCACATACTCTTACCGTGTTATAGATATGGCTCCCAATTAAAATGCCTTCATTCACACAACAGAGTACCACAGACAGACCCAAAAAAATCCAGAAGAAGATTGACTCGAGCTTCATTCTTTTCCTTTAAACTTCTTTTTTTGCAGGGGGGCAAATGCCTAACCCTGAACAAACTTATATAGATTAACTCTGGGATTGCCATATCTTGGATAAAAGGGAACATTCTGTGAAATGGCCACCTTGGACTTTGCATATGTAAATCCAGTTTTTTGGCTATTCACTCTCTGAGTAAGTGTCACATGTAGATATACTAGGGTTGTTCCCACTTCATTATTTTAGGTCCTAGCTTCAGGGTTCCTGTTGTCTTTGCTGTTTCTCAGAGCTAATTCTGCTTGTAAACATGAGCAATGGAATGCTGCTGAAAGGTAATGCTTTTTATACTATAGAAACATAATGCAACTTGTTATTTTTTTTGGTTCAGTTTCAAAAATAGATGTAGGAATTCTGTTCTTTGCTACCATGTAATATTATATAAACAATGGTTAGTGATTTCTGCAAATGTTTATGCTGTTCTGCCTTATGACTCCTCTGACAGCAGAATTATGATGGACACTGGTTTGCAAAATGTTCCTTTTTTCCTCAGTCCGAATTATTACAAATGACATTTTGTGACAATAGTGCTGGTATGCCACTTTGAAATCATTTGTCAGTGGATTTCAGAGCTTTTTTAAATTCTGAAGTGGCATATTAAACACTTGTGATGTAGAAGTACAGTATTACTGAAAGAATAACAGACTGTTTTTTCATCCTGATACACAGACACGATTTTAAATTTTGTAGCTACATTTGTCTAAATATATATAACTTAAGCCATACAACCATCACAAAGCTTTGCAACTCACTGTAAAACATGAATGAGCATAACTATATTTTTGCAGCAGTCCCTAAAATAACTAATACCACCAACTTAATCACTCATTCTTTGAAAAACATAACATTCAAACAAAGATGCAGTGCTGATTAATTTGCCCCTAGTATCATATCCCTTAGCAGCAAATGTCATTGTTTACATCTTGCAGGTTTTCACTTAAAATTGTTCTCAGTATCCGATTGCTACAAAGCTGAAGAGTGTCCTGCTGCACTGGGAGGTTGTGAAAATTATTCCTATCACTGTGAATAATATGCAGCATCCTGCTGTCCTATAATATGATCTTCCAATTAAAATGTGTCTGTCTGCTGAAACTAGTGGAAGTATTCAATTATTTTCATGGATTGTTTGCAGTGGTTTGTTTGCATTATACTATAGCAGTGCACTCAAACTGTTTCTGTTTACTTTTATATTGATCATGTGTTGATTTCAGTTCTACTGGTATACACATTTCACAATTTTGTCACCATTTTCGTGAGTGAGTCACTTAGCCAGACAGTAGTCTTGGGCTCACTCTGAAAAATTCCATGTGGATCAGTGCTGTACCCAGTTTATATATATAATGCAACTATATATATATATATATATATATATATATATATATAATAAATGCACAAATATAACATGCATACGTACACATAAATAAATAGTTACTGCATTCTGACAATAACCTTGCTTCTTCCTTTAGATAGTCTCCTGATCCTATGTTTTACTTTCACTTAAATGTATTTATTTATTTTAATCTTTAGGCAATTTGTGCTCATTGTTCCCTAAAAATCTTCTGAACTCCCCTCCACTGATTCTTGGGCGAATACTTTCATTGAATATGGCTCATAGTGTCCTGCTTTTGCTTTTGATTACTTTATTAATCTTCTCTTATAAATATACCCCCTTCCTCACCTCTGTCCTTATGATCAGTAATCTTACACAGCAGTCTTACCGTGTACATGCCACATACCCTGTGTACATGCCACATACTGTACACATGCTACATACCCCCATGTACATGCCACATACCCTGTGTACATGCCACATACCTAGCTGCACTCTAACCCCAGATACTCTGTTAGGTTTAACAGTCATCATGAACAATAACTAGTGCTTTCTCAAGGCTTAAAACAAGCAGTTTTGTTTTTTTTTTTCCTATGCTGATTTCACTTTTGTGCCGGCCTAGTTTGATATATATATATATATATATATATATATATATATATATATATATATATATATATATATATATATATGCAGTTTTGTACTGGTCAGCTGCTCATAAATGGCTAAAAATGTCCACTATTGTTTTCTTTCTGTATCTTTTTCTCCCCATCACTTGCTAACCAACAGCTCACACTGTTACATCTATAATACTCAGGGTGATAACTGGACATGGAAGGCCATTCTCCAGGCAGTCACTGATATTTTTCTCTGGTAGCAATGCCTCCGTGGACCCCCTCACAGCCCCAGACATGCATATGCCCCACACTGCTGTAATCAACATGTTGGATCAATTCCAGCTACAGCTTGCATCCCTACTACTTTGATGTCTGTGTGTGTGTGTGTGTGTGTGTGTGTGTGTGTGTGTGTGTGTGTGTGTGTGTGTGTGTGTGTGTGTGTGTGTGTGTGTGCGTGTGTCATTTGCCTATTACTGCTGCAACTTTGGTGAGACACCCGGCCATTGACAGGAGTCAGACTTACAGTCAGCTGAGCTAACTCACTCCATAAAGATGGGCAAACAAGCACTGTCTGGTCATTACACCTTTACCCACTCTAGCCTGCTGGCTTGTTCTCTAGTTAAATGTGAGCCATCTTAATCGCTCTAAGAGCTTTGACCAGCTGTACCACTGAGCTCATACAAGATGTCTACCTTTCTTTTCCCCATTATCTATTTTTTACTAGGATCCACCTGCAGATTTTCAGAGTAGAACATGAACTGAAACAGTGGAATTGTGCCCCTGGGACTCTACTCGGTGAGACAGGGCTTCTATCTAAGGTAAACAACTATGGGTTTACTGTTTATCACCTGAGCACTCATCTCACTCTTTAGATGGAAACCTGGAGCAAATCCCTTCTAAGTAATAAATTATTGATTTGACCTTGACTGACTGGCTGTTAAAAATTCAAATGGATTGCTACTTCAGGAAACAAACAATCTTATTCTGCCTACTCACCCTTCCATCACCTCTCCTGCCCCAGGGCCTGTGGTACATAAACAGTTGTCTGTCCTATTTCCTTTCCTGTTCCTTACCGCACCCATCCTTATTGCGCTTCAGCTTCAGCCGTACTCCTCTTCCTCTCTGATCAGCGATACTAGTCTTACACACGTTAAGTCAGTGTTGATGCTCAGTTGAAACAGAACTCAATAAGAAGAATCCAGTGTTCGGTCTGTGTATTATATGGGATTACATTTCTCTGTTAGAAATGATAGCCTTCAGCAGTATTGTCACATAGCAAATGTGCCTATTATAAAGCACAAGAGCAAGCATGTTATCACTCTGTATAAGCACAGACTGCTATTACTTAAACAAAACATACATGGTCTGTATCAAACCATACACCTCTGCCAATATTTTCCTTCAGGTGACGTTGGAGCATTAATCCCAGTTCAGAACCTGGAACTATAAATGAACTGCAAACATCCCTATATATCCAGTGTTGGAACTCCACTAACAGCATCAGAATACTTCATTTAAACTTTAAGGATATAAACAAGACTAAAGGATTCCACTTTTAGACAGAAGGAACTTCTGATATTAGACAACATACAGCTAGTTGATAACCAAATGCCCAGAAATGGAGTCAACAGAACCACATTTCTGATGAACACATCAGCCGACACCCACCCTTACTATACTAGCTGATTGGTTAATACATACAGAAGAGACAGCATAAGTGATGAATAGGAGATCATTCCTGTATAGCATGTGCAACCCAGAAATAGGGTGCTATTGATCTAAGGATTATTATAACAAAATATTGTTTTGTATGAGGCTGCATATATACAGTATAGAGCAAACTTTACTAACTTGTACATGATTAAACTAAATTGCTTGTATTGCTAGAGACAGGAATAAACTAAAGTCTGCTATGATGTGTAAAATCTATGAGGTCAGTGCAATCCCTACAGCTGTGAAGCTGTGCTTTAGTATGACATT
This sequence comes from Protopterus annectens, assembly GCF_019279795.1. Taxonomy (NCBI): domain Eukaryota; kingdom Metazoa; phylum Chordata; order Ceratodontiformes; family Protopteridae; genus Protopterus; species Protopterus annectens. The sequence goes on from NC_056739.1 coordinate 1,315,601,581, forward strand.
TTTTGCAATATAAGGGGTATAAAGCCATGAAGCTGACTTTTCTCATCTGTACAGTTCTGTTCCTTCTGCAGCAGCATCATCAGGGTTGCCAGCACCATGTCCGGTTAGCTGAACAAGACTTGCAACTTAAAAAGCTGCATCAAGATTTGTTTACAGAATCTGTGGGATGACCATATTGAACATATTCTAGGACCGTGGAGGTATATATCTGGCAACCGGTGTTGTCCTGATGTACTTCTTTAGTAAATTGCCAATTTAGTGCCAATCAATGTATCACATCAGTGGACTCTGGAAACAGTGTCTGAATACAGTGCAAGGTCTACTATATCTTCTTCCAAAACATCCAGGTCCAGGAAGGTGCAGACAATAAAGGACAGCAAATTCTCTCAGACACCAGTCAACTAGTGTTTTAAGTGTTATAACTTACAAAGTTATTCCAGCAGAGTGAAGAACTGCCATTGTCATCCCCTTGCACAAAGGTGGTGCCACTACTGACCCTGGAAACTATTTCCCTATTAGCTTGACAAGTCTGATCTGTAAAGCCATGGAGTATATTATTATGGATCTCATAAACAAGGTCATAGGCAATCTCCAAACATTTGACCCCACCCAGTTCAGATTCGTCAAGGGCAGATCTTGCCTGTTGAACCTGGTTGACTTCTTTGAGGCTGTCACCAAGGCCCTGGATGAGGGAAAGTCAGTACATACAGCTTACCTTGACTTGCCCAAGGCTTTTGACACAATCCCACAATCGGGCATCACTGAAAAGCTAACACAAGTTGGCATAAATCCCTATCTCCTCAGGTGGGTGGCCAATTACCTCACCGACAGGACCCTCAAAGTCAAAACAGGCACGTCCACTTCTGATAGCAGACCTGTCACTAGTAGAGTTCCCTAGGGATCTGTCCTGGGACATCTATTTCTCAGAGGTCCAGGCAAAGACAAAAGGCCTGTGGCTGACCAAGTTTGCAGACGATTGTAATTTGGGTGATGTCACTGACTCCCCAAATGATGTTAACATACTGCAAGAGGGTCTCACAGCAACTAATGACTGATGCCAAAGTCATGGCCTCAAGCTAAATGCAAAAAAATGTATCACCATACCAAATGGCAAAAACATGACCCCAACTGATTACCACATTAATGGCAACCTGTAAGCACTCAACCTGTGGTCAGAGACCTGGGCACTCAGGTTGATAACAACCTCATGTTCAGCCATCATGTAGGGGCAGTGGTCAGAAAAGCCTTTTGCTTGGTTCATCTCATAAGTAAAGGGATTGGATCCAGAAAAAAGGAGCTTATTACCTCTCTATACTCCTCCCTCATTAGACTAATAATTGAGTATAACGCCACATTTGGGATGTACCTCTCCAAACATCTATTTCAAATGGAAAGGCCACTGAAATACCCCACAAAGAGAATCCATGGCCTCCAACATCTGTCCTATGCAGACAGGCTCAAATCACTATCACTCTACTCCGTATAATACAGATTGATCAAGGATGATCTGTTTCTTGCCTACAAGGCAACCTCGGACCCTGCCCTACTAGAGATGCTCCATATCCATAAGTCTAACTCCGCACGCACTACACGCTCAAAAGGCCTGAATCTAATATGCAACATCAACAAAATCTGCTGGAGAGACATATGCTGCCCCATCTCTGGAATAGACTTCCCATACACGTCAAACAGAGCACTTCGCTGACCCTCAAGTACAACCTTGATGAGTGGATGGGAAATCACAAATTTGTCCTAGGAGTTCCACCTGTGTCCCTCACTGACAGGGGTGACAGGTGCTGAGTGAGGTTTCTTTTTGGGGATAAACTCTTGGCTAGGCTTGTAAAGGCCCCAGGGCCATTGGCCTAGTAACCTCTTATGATCCTATGCATCAGTAAAATACAGTGATTTTTGCATGTAAAGTTGGGTCTACACAAACGCCAAATCTAAAACAATACTATATTCTAGATAGGAGATTATTATGTTGACAGAGTGTAAATGTGTGCTCTTCTCCAGAATTTTTTTGGAGATACAATACTGTTAGAAAAGTAACAATTATTGAGACCAATTAAGGTACCTCCATTATTTAGTGGTGCGAAGATGGCCTTTTTCCAGATTGCAGGCATCCTTCCTTTCTTCTTTGTTCAGTTAAGTGTGTAGGCTGTACAGCTAGACATGGTTTTCAAGAATTCTAGAGGCAAATTGTTGCTGGAGACCAGTTCAGTTTTCATTTTACAGAGTAGCTTGTAGACTATATAGGAGATAATTATGTGAAATGTGAGTGGAAGGCATTGTCGTTTAGGCAGTGACATAATAGAAATAATTCACTGAACTGAACAGAATTTCTAATGTGGAGTGAAAATAGATGGCAGAGTTAAGTTGAGGAAATGGGGGAAGGCTTTGGCATATAGATAGGGCCCAGGAGCTGATCAGCAGTATTCATTTTTTTTTTAATTTGTTTTAGAATTTTTGGTAATTATTCCTGTTGATGAAGAAAATGGTTTATTTTGACAGATAAAGACAACAACCTTTTGGAGCTGCACAAATTTTTTGGAGGTCAGTTTTTGCCGCCTATTCTATATTCTGAATTTATAGGAGGAAATACTCATATAAAAATGAACTGATACCAAGAAACAAAATTTATGAGAAGCACCCAGCATTGTTTACACCATCATTTTTCCATGCTTGTATAATGATTAGTCCCAGCCAAAACAAAATGTCATTTTACAACCGCCCTCATCAGATTCACTAGCCTTTTTCCATCTAAATCAATCCAACCAGTTTCACCTCTGAAGTTTTTTTATAGTTCTTCTTGGGAAAAAAGTAAAGAAAGCAGTAAATGCCAATTCTCGAACTCTGAACTCTTGTGATCGTCATGAGCAGAATTCAATTCTAATGTTGACTCGTCACTCTTCCTTTTCATAAGCAAAATGCTCGACTGATTACTTTGGATAAAAGAGACGTTGGTCATAAATTCTAGTGTTCAACAGCTGCATAGAGTCTTGCTAGTTGTCCTTTCTGTTTGAATGCTTGCTCATGAAGTCACTATCCATTACCATCTTCTTGAAGACCAAAAAGTTCTAAAGTGAACTCTTTCCTCCTCTTCCAGTTCATGAGCAGAATGTTTCACTGGAAACTTTGGATAAAAGGGATGCCTGTCCCACATTCCTCTTCGCAATGAATGTAGCCAATTCCTACTGTTTTGGGCACCGAACTTGTGCTACTAACTGAGTTGCTTGCTGACTGGCCTTTTTGTCTGCCTTTACAGTCTTTATCAAATACCACTTTTTATGTTTTCTCTGGAGATTCAAGTATCGCATAATTACTCTTAGAGGATTGTCTGATTCATACCCAGAATCATAATTATTTTGCAAACAGCCAAATACTAAACTCTCCAAATGCTTTTGCAACTTGTGGATTTCTTTGAATTATGACAAATTAAGCTTAACACTTTTACAGATGCAAAGGTTCCTAGCAATAATACTGACCACAGAATCCAACATTACCTGCCCACCTTAAGGATACATGCAGATAATGATGGGGTACTTTCATCTTATTTCTAAAAAAAAACTGTTAGCAAGGTCTTTCATAAACCCAGGTGTATATATACATATAAATAAGAACCTGAAAGATGTGTTTTTCCATGAACAGGGTAATGTAAAAAATTATAGACAACTATCCCAACATAAAGGGACTTTTAAATATAGGCACTGTAAGGCATGCCCATATATTAATGAGAATGACTGCTTTGTACATCCCATAACCAAGAATGAATATTTTTTAGCAAATATGCAGACTGTAGAACATGAAACATGATATATTTAGCCAAGTGTCAAAATTACAGCTCATTTTATATTGGTAAGATGAACTGCGTGCTCAAGGACAGGATTCTTGGTCACTTATCTTCCATCAGACTAAGAAGTGAACACAATGCACTATTCTAACCAATTAATAGCAATTTTGATCACATTTTTAGTTTTATGGTTTTACAAGTTGTTCCTTCTCACTTCAGAGGAGGGGACATGAATAATCATACAGAGTTTAGTGAAATGAAGTGGATCATTGAGTTATCAGCAGATAGGACCCCTGGTCTTAATGGAGTTATACCTTTAAAACCAGCCTTGAGAAAAAGGAGGGTACAATATTGAAATCCGATTGATTGACATGTATTTTAAATTGAACTGCTTACATTTGTGTGTTATCTGATGAAGGGCTTTGGAACCGAAAGCACTCATGTTTCCTAGGATTTTATCTGTGTTTTATTAAAGTATGGAAGTGTTTTTTTCAGCCTGGTGGTATACTGCTTTTTGACTTTTCTGCTAGAATATTAAAATGAAAAGATTTGATGCTTTTAACCCCTATTTTATGAAGAAACCATCCCTAGAGAAAGCAATAAGTGTTTCTCTAAACTGAAAACTAATACAAAATGAAAAGTTGAAGGAGATTATCCAACAAAAGTTTTAGATTTACATGCAGAGACATATTCCATGTCTCTGCATTATGGTGATCAAAGTCCTGGAGGTACTACACCTTTCAAGCCTATTTCCAAAAAACAGGACAAGAGCCAGCCAAAAGAGTATCCAAAGAGTGAGTCCAACCTAAATCTTTTGTACAGAAGAATGAATTCCTAACTACTATTGAATAACCTAAAACCAGTTAACTCATTGCCTCGTCAAGAATATAATCATCAGGAAAGCAGAGTTCTTGTTTCCCCTGTAAGAGTATATCCATCTTTACAGGACACTTCCCTGTACTTCTGAAATGACTATCCTCATCACAGTTTTCAAAGTCAAATTTCTGTAGTCTTGGTAAAGATACATGCATAAAACTAAGGCAAACAGGTGACATCTACAAGTTGACAAGTTTTACTAAGTATGCCACTGATATGGTCAGCATAGGATGTGCAGAGCTGGATTTATTAGAGTGTTTGCAAAACATCATAAAATATGATATATTTCCATGTTCACATTAATAAATGAGTATGTTACTATTTTGTTGGGTGTGGTGTATTCAAGCAGTGGGTGTTAGTAAGAAAAATACCTTAAAACATGATGGGTAACATGAAGACATTATGAGATATATATGCTGATTTGGTGAAGTAGTGCTATATTTTCATAACTACATTCTTTTTTTTAAAGCTGTTTGATCTACAGGTGAACAAATGGTACAATCTTACAGAACACATGAAGGTATACAATGCTACAACTACTTGCCATCTAATACAAATGTCTTTGTAGAGTAATATTGTTTTGAAAATTGTGAAAGTATTATATACATAATTTTCATAGATTCGGCAACACCACAAAACAGCAGTATACTATCTCCTCTCATTGGAAAGCTCTTGAAAAGTTGAACAATTCTGTCACTGATATCTTGTACTTATTTGCGCACTTACAGAGATATAATCCTTTGTTTGACTATGATAGTAGTATATTTTTGGTAAAGAAAATGCAGCAAAGCTATACATAGAAGAAAGGAATTACAGGATACCTGTTTTTTTTTACTTCTTTAGCTGTAAACATGATTTATATAGCTTAGTGCCAGTCACATACAGTCTGTCATACTGAGAGAAATAAATGCATGCAAGCTTAAGCAATGAATCTATGAACATAGGTGCATATATACATATACATACATACATACATACAAATATTTCAAGCAGAGGCGTCAATGCCCTTCTAGCCTGTCAATATACCGGAACAGTTGTTCAAATAATAAGTGCCCAGGCTGTTCCTAAATATCTAAACTAGTGCTTGCTTTGGTAGTCTGTTCCATGCATCAGCTGATCTCCCAGAAAACCAATTAGTACACTTGTCATTTCCATGGAATCTTCTGCATAGGTTGTCTAAGGATTCTCTACTGCTTTTTGACAGCCCCAACCATTCCCAGAGGTAGTCTCTAAATGCTCTATATACCACAATAAGATTTCCTCTTAAATATATATAAGAGGCACTGTACAAGGTCAAATATTTTACATTTTCATAATATCACATACATGGTGCATTTCCGTTGTAATCTTTCCAGTTTACTCATGCTTATTTTCTTATAAGGTTTCCATATTGTTACTCCATACTTAACCAATGACTTCATCATTTCTGATTTCCTAGACTTTACACATCTTTTTATACAACCTATAGTTTTATAACTCTGTGTTTAATGGATTGGTTGATATTATTAGAAAACTCAAAGCTGAAGCTACCCATATACCCAGGTCCTTAAATTAATCTACAGTTTCAATCACTGTGTGCTGTATTAAGTATTTGCCTTTCAGTTTATGTCTCCCAAATATCTCATGCTTAGTTTTTGATGTATTTATCATCATAATATTCTCCTGTGACCAAGTGGTCCATTTAGTCAAGTTCTTTTGCATACATGTGTTATCTGTAACGCATGTAATCAGTTTACCCAATTTCAGGTCATCTGCATACAGACTGTAGAACATCTCAGATGAAAAAGATAGGTCTGAAAGACAATAATCTAAACAAGTAAAGCCCTAGGACAGAGCTTTGTGGGATACCCTGACTGTAACCAAGAATTTCACCTGTCCAATTGCTGTATGATATTTGCCATTTCTTTCTGTAAGCCATGCAGCTATCCGACTTATCAAGAGTGCATCAATACCTAGTTGTTCTAATTTATTGATCAGTGTTTTGTATATGACCCTGTCAAATGCACATGTTAAATCTGTATAAATTATATCACAGCACAGTTTTTCAGTCATTGCTGTTATTATATTGTTGTAGAACATCATGTCACAGTTGGTACTATATCTATATCTGCATGCTGATATTTGGATTCAAGCCCCAGCCTTTCCAATTCTGACACTAACTTATCCAATATAACTTTCTCTGTTATTTTCCATAATATAAGAGTAGACTTAAGGGTCTGTATGACTCTATGTTTCTCATACTCCCCTTCCCTTAAAGATGTGTTTAATAAGCAAATGTCTCCAATCTTGATGAATCTCCCCATATTAATATGACCTTGTAAAAATAGATATAATGGTAATATACGTTTTTGCTGAACTGTTCTCAGGTCATTATTAATAGTCCTGCCTCCACCCTGTGCTTTGTTTGTTCTCTCAAGATCATAGTTCTTTTTCAATATAATATAATTTGATTTCTGTGTCTGAGGATACCTGGATGTCACTAGGATAACATATCACCCTCTTTGTGAACCCAAACTATTTGGCATAAGATTTTCTAAATACATCTATAATCTTTTGTGCCTGAGAATAATTTTTAGAATCTACATACAGTTTATCAATTTGTATGCCTTTACTCCTTCCACACCTTATGTATCTATAAAATTGTTTCCCATTATGCTCAATATCTTTAAAAACTTTTCTTCACTTTTTCCTTGATCTTGTCTCACACTATGCTTAATTTATTTATTTCAGTTTTCAAAGTTGTAGTTTGACCTTTTTTCCATTTCTTATAGTTTTTTTGTCTCTCACCATAACTCATTACATCTCAGTGATGCCTTCAGGTGCATCTGCAGTTAACTCCTACTGACGCCTCTAGGCGTCGAATACTGCTTGCTCATATTTGCATCAGTAATTCCAAAATCATGGTATGTACAAGGTTTTAAAAGATTTCATCTTAAAGCTTACAAAATGGCACACTTAACTGCATTAGTATTTGACCTTTGTCTGGTGTAGGTAAAGAGAAATTAACTGTTGTATTTATAATATTAATTTATATAGATATAATTTTCAATTTTTTCTAAATATCTCAGCAACCAAGTAATATAAACAGAACTCCTTAGCCTCATAAGACAGATCTCAACTAGATGAATAAAATGCTTCTGACAGTATGCGTGTAGCTTGAGTGGTTGCTGAGATATTGTAAGTTGTTTACAAAATATTACAAACATAATAGTTACTGTTTACTGTGACTTATAAAATTCCATTTAATATCTAGAACCTAAAGAATACTACTGCTATAAAAATAGTTTGTGCTGAAGATTTTGCCATTTATACTTCTTTCATAACCCCTATGGTTCCAGAGACATGAACATTTGAAATGTGAGGACATAGTTTGATTCTATCAAAAGGCTTAGGCTCCGCCCTTTGGAAAGTTTCAGTGCAAACTTCCTGAGCTCCATTGGAGTGAATGAGTTAATCAGGTATCATGTTTTTTATGGAAATATATCCCCTGATGTTAAACATTTTTTTTTGATTTTTTTGCACTCAATTTTTCTTTCAAAACTTACCACATTCCTTTTTCAGTTTTTCCACTGAACATGTCACTCCAATTAGTTTTACATAATGACTCCCATACAATCTGTAATTAATCTTCTGTGCATTGGTTTGATTCCAGTTTGGCAGAATTATCTAGCAAAAAATTAATCTTTATAACCCCATGATCACTGTCCATCACTAGTGGTAAAACTTGACATGAAGTAACAGTAATTTTTTAGGAACACAAACAATGTTTAGCATGTTCCATTCCTTATAAACAAACTTAAATCTAAAACAAGCTGAGAACAAAAAAGGACAGCTCGCTGTAAAAACAGTTTATTGTTGTTAGCATTGGGCTTGTACGAAAGCGCTAACAACAATAAACTGGTTTGGATTTTACAGTGAGCTGTCCTTTTTTGTTTTCAGCATGTTCCATTCATTGGTAGGTTTTTTTTACAATCTGGAGCAACTGTTGCTCCTAAACATACATTATGAATAATTTCCCTACTAATGTTGTTGAATCAACATTATTCCAGTCTGTTTTTGTAATTTAAGCTCCCAACCACTATTATTCTTTCATTCTTAGTTTCATGTAAGAAATGTATGAATTCCTCTAGGTCATCAGGACTTGACTCTGGTAGTCTATACACTGCAACAATTGTTATATGTTCCAGGTTTGTCTTTATTGTTACAGTAACACAATCTATAGTATTGGTGTTATCACTGAACATGTAATATTCATTGGTCTCATAACTACCCACAGCAAAAAAACTCAGTCTTCAGGATAAAGTGCCTCTGTGGTACAAAATGAAGAATAATGGAGGCACAAACACAAAGGCACACCACTGGCTCGAATATCCAACAAAACTCTTTATTGAATGTAGAACAGTAAGAGCTTTCGCATTGCACATAACGCTTCTTCAGACTTAATGAAATTTTTAAACCAGACTGCCATTAAACAGCTCTTCATGCATCACCTGACGCATGATTACCTACAATTAAAACCTTATAGGTAAACATAGTCTTATATCATGATCTGTGTATAAGAATAGACTTAAAATGCATATAAAATATATATAAAAATATATATCAATAACCCTATAAATAAAATGCTCTAAAATATACATATAAGAGATATAAAAAATATATATAAGTAAATAATGTACTAATAAAAACTCTCTACACCTGCATAATACTACTAAACTGGGTAAATACAATCATGACTAAGCTATTTATCTAACACTATATTGAACTATCACTACAAAAAACAAGTACGTAAAAGGTAACTAAGAACACTGCTATCATTAGCAAACATGGCAGCCTATAAGTAATGACATAGGTGATATCTGGAATAACTCACACTAGACTGAGGTGTAATGTCATCTAATGAAAAAATGTGTGAAAATATGTATATAACTAGTACTGTGATGCCAAGTAAGGATTCAGCGATTGATCGGTCTATCTTTCAGAAAAGGTTTCAAGCTCACCTTTTTATTGAGGCCATGTCCCTTATCTGCCTGATACCTCAGGATTCATTTATTTTCCTCCTTTTTGGTGTAGTTCTTTATGTTCCCTAGTCTAGTGCTGGTTCTGATAAGCTCTATAGCCATAAAACTAAATTTATGACTTAAATCATTGCTGATAGTATGACTCGCTAAGGCATTATGCTCATCTTCTCGTCTTATGGCGTACAAGTGTTCTCTCACTCTCTCTTAACATTCTATTGGTCTTTCCAATATAGAAAGATTCACATTTCGAACACTCAGCTAAATAGACCAAATTCCTGGATTTACAGTCAGCGTGTAAACAGTGGTAACAAATAAAACATAAATTCAAATAATTTCTCTTACCAAGCTGCTGTATAGCCATTCACAAACCAATACAAGACTGTTTATGTAAACTCTGGATGTTTATCATTCATAACTGACCAAGCATGTACATAATTGTTCATACAAGGCATTATACAGTATACATATTTATTTCCTACTTGCAAAATATCTGTACTTGAACATGTAGGGATAAAAACTAAAGAAGGTCTTTGTAGAATATCTGCTTGATTGGAAGGAATACTTTTGGTGGGTGAAGTTCGATGCCTGCAGTTTTCTGTGAGTAAAATAATTTTAAAATTTATTCAAAGAGGTACAAGTTGATGTACTAAGGTGTCATGTGATTGTAGTCATGTGATTTATGTGCCTGCACAGTTTGGAGCTACACTAGTACTTACTCTGGATTTATTTTTGTTTTTAAATGGAGTTTTTAAAAGCTGGTTTACCATTTTTTTTTCTTTTTTGTAAGCATATTATTTCTTATGGCAAGAAATATTTTGTTGGAAGTTGGAATTTGTGGTTTTAAGTATATAATAATGATTATTATATTCAATATAAAACAAAATGTAATTTACATTTGCAATTAAGGAAACCGAATACAAAAAAAAAGATTACAAAACAGATGTGGTGCCATGTGATATTACTGATATGTGATTTGTCAGCTAAATTATACTTGCATTAAGACTTCATAGTTTGTAAGAAATAAAAGTAGAATGCATGGTTTAATTTGATTCATCTACAATGTTTATTAACTCATACATTTCCTGTATATTGCAGGTTGCTTCTATTTATAAGGATCCAAGTATTGGGAATCTAATTAATATTGTTATTGTAAAACTGACTGTCATAACTAATGAACAGGTAAGCCATAATATAAACTGACATGGTTACAATGATGCTAAAGCAAGACAAACTCGGTGAAAAAATAGTGACCAAATTTTATTTTGTCACAAAGAATGGTCCTTCAATCTCCTTCAGTGCACATTCTACTCTAAAGCATTTCTGTGTGTGGCAGAAATCGCACAATCACCCAGATGACCAGCACCATTCTCACCATGACACAGCAATACTCATCACAAGGTACTTTATCTGTTCTTCTTTGTGGCAGTATCATTGTATTGTAGTAGCATTTATTTGTATTAAGCACTGCACATTTGTGTGAAATTATACAAACTTAAATTGTGCAAAAGTATCTTTTGTTTAATTATTATAGCTTACAGTAATTATATCAGTGGACTGAAGAACATTAGAAATGTGATAAAAATGAATTCAGTCATGTTAAATGAAAAACTTATCAGTTAAGCATTCATTTAAATAAAAATCTGTTATCATAATGTTTAAATGTAATGGAGGTTTGGCAGTAAAATGAATCTAGAGGTTTGTAACTCATGACATTGAATCTTCCATTTCCATTACTGAATAAAGCTTACCCCACCCAATAAAATGGAGTAGAAAGAATAGTGCAGAGGATGAAAGGGACATCAGAATCAGCAGTACCATCATAGACTAGCAAAGGCAGCTGTTTCCAGACCACGGCCCAAGAACGTATGAAAGCCAAGGCTCAAACTGCCTCAGCTCATTATAAAGCAAGTCAAGTCTAAGTTTATACCATAATAGAGATAGAAGATAAATGTAGATGTCTAGCAAAACCCTTTATTCTAATTTAGTTATAATTCATATATTCAGTTAGTGTGGATGCAGGCATCCTAAAACCCACATTAGGATAATTATTACACATACTTTCTACTTTAATGTGCAAAACTGCTTTTTCTTTTAATAGTACCATACCCCAAATGATGTCCTGTGATTTAAATGTCCTGATGCTTTTTAAAACTGGCAATATACAAATGCAAAATATTAAAGTTTTTACGCAATATGTCTCTCATTAATCAAGGCAGCTAATACATTTAGAAGAAAACTAGGCTTATTCTGGCTACATTTTTCAGTGGTCAGTAAGACAATTATGTTACATATTGTATTAATTATCAAGAAAACGCTTTTACTTTCAATATTTATGTAATTTAACCATATGCTTAAAATTCAGCTCAATACAAAATCATCATTACCTTCTTTTCTTTAATTTGTGTTAAGATATTTGTTTTTCAGTGAGGAACAAATGTCTTTATGTATTGCATTTAATTGCTACCCTGTAGTATACTAACACTTCATCTGATCAATAATCATTGAATATGACAAAATAGTAGTTGTTCCCTGTGCTGTGCACTAGTTTGTAACTTTGGTATCAGTAAAACTGCTCCACTTGCATTAAAGAACACCTTTAACTAGTGGATCACTATCCACACACATGAGGTCAGCTGTATGAATAGACCGCTATTTTTTCCCAATTTCTGCTGTTGTATTGCTAATAACTTTTTTTATTATTATTATCATTATTATTACTATTTTATTTATTTATATTTTTGATATCATAGCATGCTAACATTTAATCATAATGACAGCCATAACACATGCCAGATAAAGCTCTGACTGCAGCTTAGGTGACTCAAATTCACTTAGTGGTTCAAACATTGAGACACAGGCAATTCATTACGTGAGCCATACAAGTCAAAACACAGAGGTGTGTGTTTTATTATTTGTAACTAAAATGTCACTATTTTTGTACTATGGCAGATGTTACATGAATAAAAATAATGATGTCAATATAAAAGGCAATTAGTAACTTGCTTATAGGTTCAAATATATTTGTTAAAAAAAATCACGTCTTAATAAAAGTGAACTTTAGCATAAAAATAACAAAGAAGTAAGTGCTTTCGCAATAAAACTTATTGCTTCATCAAGTCAGCTCTTGTTTTGTCGTTGGATATTTGAAGATTAGTGAAGATGGGGGCTCCATAAAGAAGAAAAGGCATAAGATACCTATTTTCAAGGGTCTCTGGGTGTGGAGGTGAGGACGTTTCTAGCTCTATACTAAGCCTTGTTTTTGGTGTATTTTTTATGGCATTTCATAAGTGTAAATCAAATTTAAGGTTGTCATCTATGACCATGACTAATAGTTTTGTACTGGTTATCACTTCTATAGTGGTATTATTGAGGAAGTATAATTTAAAGTCATGTTTTTCATGAGACTGACATTTAGGATAGAAAAGTAAAAGTTTGGTTTTCTTTGGGTTAAACAGGAGTTGGGAGTTTTGTAATCAATTTTTAGTGGCAGTGAGAGATTCTTGTGTAATTTGGTTGAGGTGTGTATTGCTGTTGGAAGTACATGTAAGTACTGAGTCATCAGCGTACTATATGAGAGAAGCATGTTATATGCAAGTGTGAAGAGAATTTGTAAGGATATTACATAGGAGAGGATCAAGGACTGATCCTTGCGGGATGCCATTGTTGTTGTTGTGTCTTTCGGCTTTTCCCGGTTAGGGGTCGCCAGAGTGGAACTCCGGTCCGCTAATGATTGGCAGAAGATTTTTACGTGCTGAGTTGCCAGCTCTGATGCACAACCTTCAACGAAGGTACACCCATTCATGCATGTCTCCACACAGAAGACGCTCTAGCTAAGAATCGAACAAGACAACGCCTTACTGTGAGGCGACAATGCTACCATTGTTGACGGGGAGAAAAGGTGAGAGCACTAATTGCCATTTTACTGATCGGCAGCTATCAGTGAGATAACTCTTGAATCAGTTTAGAGTGTTTAGTGTTAAGTCTGACATTTGCTGTAGTAGTAGTGTAGTGTGGCCGACCATATCAAAGACCTTTGATAGGTCAAAGAGTATGGAAGAGACAAGTTGGCCGCTATCTCTGGCTTGGTTTACTATATCTGTGAAAGCTATAAGAGCTATAAGAGCTGGATTTGTGATATGGGAGGGTCAAAAACCATGCTGAGTTTAAGTTAGAAGTATTTCTTGGTTGAGGTATTGTAGAACTTGTTTGTGGATATGTTTTTCTAAGATTTTAGAGAGGGGGGGTAGGATAGCTATTAGTCTGAAATTACTGATGTCTGTAGAAGTACCACTTTTATGGAGGGGAATGTTTTGTGATTTTTTTTTCCAGATTTTAGGGACATAGTTTTCATGCATGGCTCTATTTATGATAATGGATATGAGCTAAAGTATGCAACTTGCTGTTATTTTAAGTAATTTACTGGGTAGATTATTTGCAGAGTCAAAGCAGATTTTTAGCTTGCTTAAGTGTTTTTCATAAGCTGTATATATTGGTTGAAGTGTAAATGAGAAGGTAATAGTTGTTTGTTGCTTGTGATCTGCAGGACTATGACTAAATTGCTTTGTAATAGATGCTTTGCTGTCTACAAAGTAGGTATTAAGTTATGTAGCAGTGCCCAGAGGTATACTATTTGGACATGGACTGAGATTATATTTTTGCCCTGGTTGCAGTATTTCCTTGATGGTTGACCAGAATTTCTTGGTATAGGCTTTGCAATTATTTTGGGGTTCACTATAGTATGTTTTTTGTCAGAGTTTATCTGTCTTTTGGCCTGGTTATGAAAACTTTTATATTGTTAGTGTTTTTTTACTTTGTTTGCCTGCCAGTTTTTCCAGGCATTGTCTCTAGTTTGCATAAGTCTTCTTGTAGTGTTAGTTTATCAGGGTGCATGTCTTGTTTTTATTTTTTTATTTCTGGAGGGTGCCATTTTGTTTAAGATGCTAAGAAATATTGAGTTAAACTTCTCGACAGTGTCATCTGGTGGGATATTTCTTATGATATTCCAGTTTATTGAGGAGAGGATATTGCTGAATGTCTGAGGGTTAAAATTTATTGTGCTATGAATAGTTTTTATAGTTTGCTGTTTTGGGGGATTTTGTGTGTGACATTTGGTAAAGACAGGAAGATGGTCACTGAGGGGATTTTATAGGGTGCCAGAAGAATAAATTTAGTGGGATCAAATACCAAGATCCAGTCTAATATGGCATTTACGTTTTTGCTAAGTATGTTGGAATTTGTATCCAAAAGGATTTATGCTAAATTTAGGGGAGGTAGATATAACTTCAAGCTAATATTAGCATCTCCTATTATGAATCTTTCATGAGGGATGAAAGTTGAGGTCCAGTGTAGAAATATCTTCTAGAGCATTGATGTTATTGCCTGGGGGAGTATATAAGGTAATAATATAGATTTGTTTCAGTTTGTTTAGTTTGAGGAAAGTGATAAGAAGTTCTGTATCATTGATTTGTAGTATGGGAGCATTATATGAGACTAGGCTGAGAAAATCTTGGTTTATTATTACTTCACCATTGCCTTTCATTTTAGTTTGGTCATTCCAAGTTATGTTATAGTTTGGTGGTAATGTTTCGGTGTTGCTAATATTTGGCTGCAGCCATGTTTCTGTTATGGCTAGGATACTAAGTTTTTTAAACAGTTATCCAGGCATAGAGTTTTTTGATTTTATTGCAAATACTTTTAGCATTTAAGGTAATGAAAGTTAGCCGAATACTGTTAGATGGATAAGGTGCTGACTGATTTTGTTCAGTACTGTTGACTTTGTTTTTTTTTTGAGATGAGTTTTGTTGGACCTGGATTAGGGTAAATATCACCACTGGTTAGGACTGATGTTTGTTGGACTAGTGTTTTTAGATATTTGTTTAGTGTTAATCTAGCAGGGGAAGTTATTTTAAGTTTACTTGATGATACATTGAGTGGTTTCAATTTGAAACAAAGGTGCAGTGTTTCCTGATTGAAATGTTATTATGATATTAACTTTAGGTGGGGTAGGTTTATCTGGTAGGTAATTAGTTGCGGAGATGATAGTGTGAATCTGGTACCTTTGGTAACAGGTGAGGAGGCTAAGGCATAGCAGTATTAGATTTAAGCCTATAGTTAAGCAATTCATACTGTTATTGTTACCTAATTTGGGAGTGATAGATATAGGATAAGTAGTTTGGTAGAGAAATTGTGAGTTGTGTAAGTATTATATGTTTGATGGTGGAACAGATAGAAAGCATGCACGAGGTATGAAAACAGTTAGTGGTTATATGTGCACTGGAAGTAAAAAGGACGTAGTGATAAAAGGCTGAGCTACAGCTTGGAGTAATGAGTAACGGGGGGATAAATGATGATGGAATCTTAAGGGCTACGTGTTTAAGTTGGATGGGAGGGGTTCAGCATTAATGATTGGATGTGGCTAGATAGTATAAATGTAGATATAGTGGGGGTGGGTGTGAATTGGGCATAGGATAGGGTAGCAAAGTGGAGACTGAGTGGACCGAGGGCAGAACAGAGTGGGACCTACATTAAGTGTATGCGCTTATGAAAAACTATCTGTTGGGAAGGACTATGTCTGTGAAGGTAAGAACGTTCATAGTTAATACATTAGTACAGTATTCAACATTTATAATAGACCATTTCTGTTAAAAAAATGTCAAACTGCAATGTGCCTTACAGTAGAATGAATTAGGTGGATGAGAGGAGTTTACTTGGATCACGGGGTAGAGAAGTGATCTTGAATTTGGAGCTACAAAGGCAAAAGTAGTTGGAGAAAAAGTGAGATGAGGAGAGGACCAATCAGGTACTTCAGTGGACTGCACACACACACACACACACACACACACACACACACACACACACACACACACACACACACACACACACACTCACACATGGTTTACCACCAGTACAATCAGTGAGGTAGAATATTTATGGATACAAAGACAAGGTCTTTGAACCCTAAATACTGATGTGAGTCACAACATTTAAATGTTGTTAATGGCTTTTATTGCCTTTCCAGGGAATTTTCACAATTCTAGGGTAAAGAAAACGTGTTACTTTAGCTTCACCTTCAGCAGCATAAGGCCTGTGGGTAGGGGTGTCCCTCCAGCAGATTCATTACCACAGTACAGAACATACTGATGCAGAAGAGAGGGGAAACAAGTTTAGTTTGATTCTTGGAAATAGCCTTGCATGTATTTCAACTGAAGGTATTGCTTCTTTTATACTTATGCAACTGAAGTTGGAATTCATCTGTAGAAGTTCCTTTGGTAGTGTGATTATGTTAAGATTTGCCATATCTTCCAGCTCCATGTAGGTGTCTTCATTCTTTGGCCTGGGACACTATTTTACATCAAACTTGGCTTGATTTGCCCTCTGAGTGTTTTGCTTAAATTGATAGAGTTTTTATCCTGCTGGGCATTGTATTTCCTGACTTTTGCTATGACGTTCTTCCTTATGTTGTGCAGTCTGCTGATGTTTGGTTTCTATCAGGGTGGCTCATTGTTCTAAGCATATTTCTGGTAGGCACAGCTGTTCTATGCATTTATTAACATGATTGTATAGTGCATCTGTGAGCAATTCTGCATAGGCAACTGTGTTTTCTCGGTTTGGGGGGACTTAAAATTTTATCAGGTTGTCTAATAATAGGAAGTTTGCCTTAGAATAGTTCCTAAATGATATGGTGTTTGCTGGCATCACAGGTTTTATTTTTATTTCAAAGGAGACAGCCTTATGATTCCCAGTTTATAGTGGGATGGTTAGATTCACCCACGAGTATGGTGAAATGATGACTGTCTCCTGTAAGTTTAAATATGAGGTTTAGGTTTCCTGTGTCATAGAGGGCACCTATAGCTATCAAGGATATGGTATGGCACTTAGTCTTAAGCCTCTTCACGTCCAGATTGCCATAGCCAGTCATCCTGTTTGACCAGCCTTGAAGGTGAGCTTGTTATTGGTCTAGAATGGGACACCTCCACTTAAATAATATCTTTGTATAATACCTCAGTGCTGCCTTTCCACGTCTTGTTGGTATCTCGGGACTTTTTTGATGTACTGCACATGCATATGGAACTTGTGTTTCAGTGCTTACACAGTATATCAGCACTGTCAAGAGGTAGCAATGGAGAAAGGAAGTCCTCCATTGCTTCTTCTTTTTTATAATTAATAAAAATAAAAAGAAGAAACCAGGAGACTTTTTATGTTTGGGAGAGTTGGGACAGACAAAATAAAAAGATAACCAGGTAAGTTTTTTAAGTTTTGTAGAACGTACTTGATTATCCTTTCATTTCTGTCTGTGCCATCTCCTGAATGTAAAATATCTTCTGTTTTCTTTTGTATTAAAAAAAAAAAAAAAGAAAAGTAAAAAAAAAAAAAATATGAGATATACTAACGGGAAAAATCTTTCCGACTGGAACTTTTTCCATTGATATATTCTTGGATTTGCAATAGGCACGCTGGTTGGGCTGGCCAATCAGTGTGCTAGTTTTTGAATACTAATGGCCAGTCATTGAATAATATGGCTGGGTGTGGGTAATGCTGGATTTATCCATAATTGGTGTGGTTTGGTCACGAGGTTGTAAATACATTCCCATGCTTACACAGTACATCAGTGCTGTGTTAAGGAAGCAATTGAGAAAGGAAAATCTCTGTTACTTTTTTGTTTTGTTTTTAATTTAAAAAAATGAAATTGTCAGACTTTCAACATATGGGAGAGCTGGTACAGAGAAAATGTTAGGATAACCAGGTACATTTCTATAGTTTTGCATTACACACCTGATTATCATTGTATTTTTCTCTGCCCCATTTGTCTTGTTTGTTTGAAATCACCAGTTTTTGAAAGTTTATTATTTTTGGAAATAAAAACGCACAGTTTCTATACCATATATTAATAGAAGAAAGTCTGGGTGAACAGATTTTTTTTCCATTTATATATGTTTGATTTACAGTGAGCACTCTGGTTAGGCTGACCAACCGGCATGCTAATTTTTGAATGTTAATGGCCAGTCATTGTATAATATGGCATCACCTCTGGCAACAAGAAATTATAACGATTAATTCTGAGCCATAGATTACATCATTTATCCATATCTCAGAAACCATAAAACTATTAGGCTGATGCACATTAGCTGAGTTATAGGTAGAGAAGGTTTTCTTTCGGATGCATCATACCCTGATATTAGCATGTCTTTCATGTATAACATAATACTAAACATTGTTTGGTCAATTACATTGTTTGGTCAATTGATGTCAGTACTGCAGACTGCACCAAGACTGAAACAAATATTTCCAGAAGGACAGATGTTGGGGGTTACACATATGGAAAATACATTGCTCTCAGTTTACAGTTTATCTTTTATCATCATAATGGTTGATTTTAAGAATAATACAGTTATGATGGTACAAAGGTTATACATACATAAATGCACACACGCATACACACATGCATACACATGCACACACATATATATTTTTTTGCTGTAACATGGACATGAGTATCCTGATATAACAGCATCTGTGTATTTTAGATACCATCTTCCACTCACAGAGTTCCTGATAAGGGAAGATTATTTGTGTTTCTATATATACAATCCATGAAAGCACCAAGAGGTTTAAGCATGGGAGACTGAGCAGATTGTCTTGATTTCATTCTGGGAACTATGTCCTTCTGGAGAGCTGCATCATTCCCTGTAGTGACCGTGTAGGGTACTTTGTATCCAGCATTTCTCTGTTAAAAGAAAATATCAAGTTCAGTAGAATACAATAACAAAATATCAAGTTCAGTAGAATACAATAACAAAATATCAAGTTCAGTAGAATACAATAACAAAATATCAAGTTCAGTAGAATACAATAACAAAATATCAAGTTCAATAGAATACAATAACAAAATATCAAGTTCAGTAGAATACAATAACAAAATATCAAGTTCAATAGAACACAATAACAAAATATCAAGTTCAGTAGAATACAATAACAAAATATCAAGTTCAGTAGAATACAATAACAAAATATCAAGTTCAATAGAACACAATAACAAAATATCAAGTTCAGTAGAATACAATAACAAAATATCAAGTTCAATAGAATACAATAACAAAATATCAAGTTCAGTAGAATACAATAACAAAATATCAAGTTCAATAGAATACAATAACAAAATATCAAGTTCAATAGAATACAATAACAAAATATCAAGTTCAGTAGAATACAATAACAAAATATCAAGTTCAGTAAAATACAATAACAAAATATCAAGTTCAATAGAATACAATAACAAAATATCAAGTTCAATAGAATACAATAACAAAATATCAAGTTCAGTAGAATACAATAACAAAATATCAAGTTCAGTAGAATACAATAACAAAATATCAAGTTCAATAGAATACAATAACAAAATATCAAGTTCAGTAGAATACAATAACAAAATATCAAGTTCAATAGAATACAATAACAAAATATCAAGTTCAGTAGAATACAATAACAAAATATCAAGTTCAGTAGAATACAATAACAAAATATCAAGTTCAATAGAATACAATAACAAAATATCAAGTTCAGTAGAATACAATAACAAAATATCAAGTTCAATAGAATACAATAACAAAATATCAAGTTCAGTAGAATACAATAACAAAATATCAAGTTCAATAGAATACAATAACAAAATATCAAGTTCAATAGAATACAATAACAAAATATCAAGTTCAGTAGAATACAATAACAAAATATCAAGTTCAGTAAAATACAATAACAAAATATCAAGTTCAATAGAATACAATAACAAAATATCAAGTTCAGTAAAATACAATAACAAAATATCAAGTTCAATAGAATACAATAACAAAATATCAAGTTCAATAGAATACAATAACAAAATATCAAGTTCAGTAGAATACAATAACAAAATATCAAGTTCAGTAGAATACAATAACAAAATATCAAGTTCAGTAGAATACAATAACATATGAGAAGCAAAACTAATGGCAGATATATAACTGCACTTACTGTGTGTTTTTTACAGCTGTATACCTCTAATGATCTCATTGATTAGTTTAAATGAGCTCTGATAATACATTTGAAGATCAATGAATTCTGTAAAAATGTGCTCCTTCTGTAGAATGCAAAACATGACAGTGCATCCAACAAAACTACAGCAAAAAACTAAATATGTTCATTTTCAGCATGGTCTTTTCAAGACATATGAAACATGCACACTATATCAAATTGTAACCATTCTGTAGAGCTATAGAAAAACAGTGCATATTTAAAATCTTTAATAATATATTGTTAGTATTCAGATGCTAAGACTTTGTGTGTCAGGATGCCACTGCTATTTTCACATGAGAAAGGAGAACAGAGCTATTGGAAGGCTATGTATACTGAAAATGTTTAGCCTTCATTTTTAAATGACTTTCTTTCCCAATTGAGACTGTATTGTAAAGCAAATACATCTGTAGCAATACTCGAATCAACAAGCATGTGAATGAGGACAATTACATAATTATTTCAACTGCATTCTGATATATATATATATTTTTTTTGCTCTTGACAGTAATACTGCTTTATCTATGGTTAAAACACTGAACTTGATAATGAAGTAGTATTAACTTATAATCATCTGTCACATGGCCAGTTACAAGAGTTTTAAAAACCACATCTAGCAAGAGTATGTAGTTTTATATAAAGGCGGGACTTTCAATCTTTTTAATATATTGATTAAAAAGATATTAAAAATGAACATTTTCATGTTAAAATGCAAGATGCTATGACTAAATGTCCTTTAAGCTAGATAAGTAATTACAAAAAGAAAGAAGTGTATGCCAAAATAGTTTTTTAAAACTTTTATTAGGATCTTTCAAACCATTTTTGGCAGATTGCCCTTTATAGTTGGAGTTTGCAGTTGACAACTGGCCCAGTGTTGCTGAAACTGCCAAACAGTACATTCTGTTTTGGGCTCACAACATAACATTTTTTTTTATTTCAGTCTACAGGTCTTAATCGAAGTATTAGAAAAAAAAATTGGTTAGGCTCCTTAATGTGAGGACCTGACACAGTTTTAAGGCAGGTTCTCGCTATGAAAATTGTGTTGTTGTAGTAATGTCTGTTATAGTCATCACTGATGGATAGGATATTACAGCAGTCATTCATCCTTCTGGGCTTTTTGGAATATTTATCTCATCAATCTACCTGCAAGGGTTTGGTCATCTATTGATGTGAAATAGTTTCATCAGTTTTTTATCTACGGGTCATGGTGTGGTCATCTATCTGAGTGGTCTGGACATTCATCCATCTGTTTTAATTTAATTTCTGCAGATGTGAACATATTAGCACATATATTAGAAAACAGTGCACATTGATAATAAACGGACTTATTTGTACTATACAGTTAGAAAACAGTAAGATATGTTTAACTGCCTGTTCAAGGCCTATCCAGTGCTTCATCTCCATAGCGCTATGTTCCATAATTCAGCAGTAATCTAGACAGAAATGTGCATCCTACTATCAGGTCTTTGACAGGGACGCTAGATGAGGAGATTGACATTGTGATGTAGATACGATTTCAATATTCTACCTTACTGGAATTACCTAAGCCCTTATTGTTGCTTATTGAAAAATGCCAAAAAATAATACTACAAGTCATAAAGAATCATCCACACATTTTGTATTCTTAACATTTTAGCAATTTTGTAATTTTGGATGTTATAAAATTAATTTAAATAATGTAGTCATTTTTGTATTCATAAATTCATTTAATCTCAAGTATCTATTTTAAAAATAGCCAGAATTTCTGGAAATGTACAGCAGCTTCTAGAATGTAGTATCCTTCCCCATGTGCAACCTGCATCATATACAGCAAAGTGCATGTTACTCCACAGCATCCTCTTCAATACTGAAAAAAAAAAAACCTCGTGAAATGGCATGTTTAATCAAATAGCAATTTCCCAGTATGATCAACTAAAAAATATGTTTCAAAAATCTACAACATTAATATAAACATGTGATGAATATGTGATAGCCTTCGCTAGAATTCTAACACATCTCTGTGCAAAACATAAAAAAAATGATTTACAAAGGATTGTACATCATGCCATTCTAGGTCATAGGTAATCATATCAAAGCAAGTAACATTTTTAATGTAGAGAACCAATCTAACTACCAGTCCATTACAAAGCACACACACACACACACACACACACACACACACACACACACACACACACACACACACACACACACACTGCAGAAACACCTAGGCACAGTTTAGAATTACCAGTACACCAGCTTCATGTCAAACTTCAAACTCATATACATTAAGACCACAACCACTGCAACTTTAACATAGACATTCCACCAAATCAATGGACACACTAAATAAACAAGCATTTTTGCAGAAAGGCAAGCCCCTTTCACAATAATCTGGAAGGACTCATCCTTTGCAACTGACTAAATAAATATGCCAAATCTATGGCTACTGAACTGTGGAAGCAGGGAAAACATAGAGGCAGTGCTAAAGCATTATTGAACCTGTTTACATCATTACAGCGCTAAATACAACATATTTCAAATGAACTTGTAGTGTGGTCAATAACATTTCCACACTGTCCTCCATAGCATCTCACTTCCATACATTCAACAACAACCGGCATCTTAAAATTTAGAAATAAAAAAAATGTTAACATGAAGAAGTTAGAATAAACCACTAAAGTTCAGTGAGTTCACCCCTTTTTTTACTAAACTCAGTGAAAGTGCCACTGATAAAATGACACTCAACAATTTGCCTTCCTACATTTGTTTGTGATGTAGAAGAAAACAGAAGGTAACATGGCAAAAGCTATCATGGACATGAGGTGGACATGCAGATTACTGGGAAAAACTGATTTTCCCTTTAACATAGTAATTATTAACTATTTGTAACCTTTATTGTGCTATTCATTTTTAAACTAATGAGAATTTCATTGGTAGTTACTAGGTCTCCTTAATACATTCTGAACTCATTTGCTAATAATCATACTGTGAAACTTTATACAGACAAGTGAAAAAAGAACATCTTCAGAGTACAGACAAGAATTCTGAATAGCTTACATAGGTGATTGTTAGTTCTAGAGTACCCTTTTGACCTTTTCATGATATTAGAATTATATACTACCAAGTAAATATTAATTTGCCAAAACATTTTCCCATTCCTATGAAAATGAAGATATACAGGAACATACACTAATATGCTCAGTCGTAATCTTCAAAGCCCATTGTTATTTTGCTAAATAAAAAAATGGAAGATTATATTCTTCTAGCAATAGTATTTTACTGAATAATTAGAAAGTCCAATAGGTAGTTGAAAGGACAAAAGTACCTGCAGCGTCAACAGCAAAAAATAAATATATCCAAAGAAATACGCCTGGTACCACCACAGCTCTTCAAATACATGATCCTTTATTGAGACAAACAGCTATTCAAATCAGTAAGCGGTTTCGGATTACTCCAAAACCCTTCATCAGAATGATTCAATAACATTTCTTATCATTTAAATATAAAAAAAGGAGCCAAAAAGTTTTTCAGTTAGTTAATTCGTATACTTAAATTCACCACTAGATGGTAGCATTTATCTACAAATTCAATTCTTATAATGCATTGAATATAATGGATGTGTTTAAAAACTATATATTTAAAAATATATATTTAAAAATATTTTATTTTATTTTATTTCATGAAATACAAGTGTTATGTGTATGCATATTTATATATTTATACATTTTTATATATTTCATGCCTATATCTATATGCATGTGTAACTGCGGTGGTGGGGCTGTGGTAGCGTTGTCACCTCACAGTAAGACATTATCCTGTTCGATTCTCAGCTAAAGCGTCTTCTGTGTGGAGACATGCGTGAATGGGCGTACCTTCGTTGAAGGTTGTGCATGAGGGCTGGCAACCCGGCACGTAAAAAATCTACTGCCAATCATTAGCGGACCGGAGTTCCGCTGTGGCAACCCCTAACCGGGAAAAGTCGAAAGGCACAACAACAACAACAATCTATATACATGTGTATTCTATCAAATATGTTTATATTTATATGTATGTTTTTATACATACAAACTGATATTTTTAAATATATAGTTTTTAAACACATCCATTTATATTCAATGCATTATATGAATTGAATTTGTAGATAAATGCTGCCATCTTGTGGTGAATTTAGGTATACAAATTAATTGACTGAAAAACTTTTTTGGTGCCTTTTTTATATTTAAATGATAAGAAATGTTATTGAAAAAGTCTGATGAAGGGTTTTGGAGTAACCCGAAAGTGCTTACTGATTTGAATAGCTTTTTGTCTCAATAAAGGATCGTGTATTTGAAAAGCTGTGGTGGTACCAGGCGTATTTCTTTGGATATATTTATTTCACTTAATAAATATAAATATCTCAGCCACAGGTATTTTTGGGTTGGATGTCCTAAAATACCAAACTACGTTTTGCTATAAACTATGCTTTTTTAGGTGGTATTTTCAGGGTTCCATATAAGCTGCCTGCTACCCATAATTATTGATGAACCAGAGCCTCAGTGGTGAATAGGAATAATTTTATATTGTAAATATTAATTAAAAACAAAGAAAAAAAGCTGAAAAAACTTGAAGTAGGCATTGATTGAATTAAATTGATAGGTCCATGCACTTGGTCATTTTAATACAAAAAAAGATTAATCTTATAGATAATGTTTTGCACATGGTTGATTTGAGTGTGGTGTGTTCTCACATATTTTGTGATGTACCATAGATTAATCTTGGATAGCAGTTTTGTCAACTACTGATCAAATGTTTTATTACAATTTACTTTGTTTTGATATATTATGATACGTTATGTTATGTATTTATCTAAATTTATGACTGTGTAACTACACTAGGAAAATATGCCTCTCTCATGGGAGATCTGGAACCATTATCTTGTTTTGTGGCACATTTAGAGTCACCAAGTTTTGTGAGTGAAGATTGAGGGGATTTGACCAGGATTAGAACCTGAAATGTTTTAACAGTTTATAGAACTGACCTTTTATAATAAAATGATAGACTCACCCAATGCTGCTTTGTGTCTTTTAGCAGAGTATGCACAGTGACCATGTAAAGAACAAAGTATGTCCTTTAAAATAATAGCTTCATTGATGAACAACCTGCTGCTTTTGCAGCCCACTCCTTAATGGATTTCCATGTTGAAAAGTCTTCAACTTTACATGTTTTATCTTAATCACATGACAGAAACACAGTATTCCTCAAAATAATAATTAATAATGAAAAAGTAGTCCAACTAGAGTTTTAGGTTATTATGGTATACTGCATAGTCTCATTGTATTGGTTATTGAAGCAGTTAACTCATTTGTCCACTACATCTGTTTTGAGTGTGCACTTTTAACTCACAATGGGTGTGGCTTGAGCCTTTAACGAAATGAAGTTATCACCTTACAGTTCTAAACAAATACTCATTGACAGAGGTCAAACATCAATACACTTGTGTTTGCTATCATGCATGCTTCAAGATAAAATATTCTGAAATCATCTATGTAGCAAGGGTTTGCAATTATTAATGCAAATATGAACAAGCAATATCTGATGCCCAGAAGCACAGTAGGATATAACTGCAGAACCACCTGGAGGTGCACTTGGCTGTAATGAGTTAATGCAGTTGTGGTTGTACATGTTATCATTACTTTATTTGAGTCAGAATTTTCAGATTTCTTCTGGATGAATGAAAAAGGCTTCACTGCCACCTTGTATATTTTAATAGCAAATGTTATTAATAAATTGGCCATATTTCAAACATTTAAATATAATATATTATTAATCAGTCATAATGTATTGTGTATGTATTTGCATGTCCTCTTTTTTCCCTGTTATTTAAATGTTATATCGATGATTAATTGCTTTTTGGTCTGAATATTGTGAAATTATTTGCTTACTTACATTTGTTACTTCTTGACTTTTCAGACAAGATATTTGCAGAGCAGCAAATAAATGTGACACACTAGGTATGATATTTCAAATGTTTTGTTTTCTAGACATGAATAAGTAAAGTTGTACCTGTTTTAAATTATTTGGTGATGCGCAGTAACCATTTGTTCTTTGGCTTTAATTGCAGGATTGGCTGAACTTGGTACGATGTGTGATCCTTACAGAAGCTGTTCCATCATTGAAGATAATGGGCTAAGTACTGCGTTTACTATAGCACATGAACTTGGACATGTGTATGTACTGTGAACTTAATACATGTTATTTTATTTTAATATGTGTACAGCCCATTTTTAGCTGACCAGATATTGTTTGAAGGTTGAGTTTTAATGTAATGCATGCTTAAAAAACTTGCACCTGAGCATCAAAGTTGATAGACTTCCCTTTGAGGAAAACTGTGAATACAAGGACAATGATTTTAGTACAGCAATTGATATAATCCATTGTGATGTCATATTTTGTTTATATTTTAGCTATTTTATTTATATATGATTGCCTGTGTAACATGCTGATCAGTACTGACAATTTGCAGGTGTATTGTCGGTGAAACATTTACAAATTTAGAAGTAGTACAGAGAATTGAAAACATTGTTAATATTGCAAAGTCAGATATGTGTGTGTAACAGTATTTTAACACAACAAGTGGGATAAGATAACTATCATCAATTATATAGTTTGTGGCTTTAGCTGGAGAAGAGATATGTATATATTTACAAATAAAACTGAGAGCCTGTTAGAGTGGGTAAATTAGGGTGAACTGAAGGGGATTATGTAATATGGTCTTCTGGGTATACTTAGCCTAATATTGTAGGTATTATTTGAGGTCCTGAAGCTAGAAAGGTTGGATATTTCTTGGAGGGTATTAAAGCAAATATGGAGAATGCATGTTTGGTTGACTGACTTGAATATCTTGGTGAATACAGAGAGGGTGTAGATTGAAAGAAGTGCCAGAGATTATATGAGGATGTCTTTTCATGTAATTTTACTGAAAGTGGTACAAAGCTTTAAAGGTAAAATAACTTAAAGAGTAGGGTATCGGGTAGAGAGCTGGAACTTTAGGTTTTATGGAGCCAGATTCCTTTGCTTAAAGTGCAGCAGTGGTAATCATAGAGGAATGAGTTAGATTTAAAATGACAAAGAGAACTGGAGATAGTTTGTAGGGTAGTGGTATTCTTGATGGAAGCAGCAGCAATAACAGGAAATCCATATTGAAGTTGTGAAGTCCTTTCCCAAGGGATGACCTGGCATTAGGGAAAAGGAAAGGGGAGCTTTCCTTGGTCCAGAAAAGCATGGGATTTATTTTAGATCAGATTTAAAAAAATGTGTTTGCAGAAGTTCAAGGTAGGATCAAGCCAAAGGTGAAGATAACTGAAGTAGATGATAGTCTCAATGGAGGTATTGGTTGGATCAGCAAAGGCGGGATTATTGGGCATATTTGAAAGTTTGTGCTGATTACCAAAAAACACTGATGTATTTTCTTATGACTTAAATAGAAAATTGTGTTGGATGAGCCATTTTTTAGAGTCTAATATAGCCATAGATGCATTATATAATTTAAAATAAACATCTAAAATACCTTTGTTAATCTGACAGTAAACATAATTATCAGACATATGCATATCATTTCTGCACTATCACTGAACACAGTACATTTGATTTTTTTATAAGGTTAAAGGTTAACCAGTTTGATAGAGTGTTGTGGGATGTTTAAATTTGGTTGGATTGAAAAGATAATGTATTTTAATGTTTTAATGTTTACATTTCACTGTTGTATTAACACTAACCAGTTTTGTAAAGTGATTAAAGCCATGAAGGCAGTTAAGCACATATTGCAAAACTGCAGTTTTCAAGAGGAAAGTGAAGTTACAAGTAATTTAAACTCCAAACAAACAAACAAACACAAGTAAACTGTTTTACAGCTAATATTCCTAAGCAAATCTTGGTTTGGTGGATTTGATACTCATGACAATAATATCCTAGATTTGTTAGGTACAGGTAATCTGGTTTTAATAAAAAATATTCAGATTTATCCTCCTTCGGTATTATCTGATCAGTAAATTCCAAAAGTAAATTCCGAGTATGGTAGAATTATAAATGAACAGATTACACAACAGAAATAAAAGGACTTCTTGTGTTTACCTTAAATTTCCCAATAAATAAATTTAATAAAAATAAGTTAAGGTTGAGACGTAAGGGACTATTAGTAAGTATAAGAAATGAAAAATAAAATATGAAAATTTGTTGGCAAATAATCAGAAAAACAACAAAAAATTATATGAATTAATTAATTCCTTCAGGAATGAAACAAATCATTTTAATTCCATTTTTGTAGATGAGTCAATGACTAGTGATCATGAGTTAGTAGTTAATAAATGTAATTAATATTTTATTTGTTTTAGTACTGATACAAGCCACTGCAAATAATAATCAAATACCTTATCTTTAACCCCAGTTGTAATTTATTTTAGGCAAAATAGCATGTTTTAGGTTCCCAATCAACAACTTGCGATACTGCAGTCACAAAGAGAAACTTGATCTTTTGCAAAGAATTATCCTGCATCACAATAGATTTCACATAACATCTGATCTAAATATATTCATATAGGCTGTCCATAACCAATCCCCTAAAAATGCTTTACATTTTATTTAAACATTTTTAAATATATGCCCATCTTCTCAGATCAAAGAACAAATATATATAAAAAATAGCAGTAAAATACACACAGTCATGGTTAATACAAAAGATAGCGAAAAGATGCAACACATATTCTACTTAAAGTGATCAGTCCTATCTACTTTATTCACCCTCATCCTTTGAAATGGTCATCCTGGTAAAAGACAACTAGTTGTAGCAACATTTTTATGTCTTCTCCATAAACCAAATTCCTTAAAGGAAGTTTATCAGTTAAACCATGTCATCTCAAACAAAACACTTTTGTAACAGTGTTCATTGCAACATAATTAAACATGGATCACGTGACCATTATCTGTCTGTAAAAGGTAAGGAACATGGCCTTGACTACTGCGTCTGCAAAACCAGTAAGGAAACCCTACCCTTTATATAACTTGTATGACATGATAATTACCACTAGCCCATTAGCTGTTTATTTTAGTTTTAACTGTTAAACATAAAATAACTTCATTGAGAGTCACCTTCCATTTTATACCCACTTGCTAGAAATTGTATTCATTTATCCAAATACTGCTTTCTGTAGCAAAGGTTTGAAAATAACCATTTCATATGCATGAGGCAAAACCATTATCTCATCATATCAGTATAAATAAGCAACTGCTGTATAGAGCAGCACTGCTCATCTTGCAACTATAACACGTCAACTGTCACTTTAAATATAGAGACGCTTACAATTCTCATTAAAAGTGACTTTATTTTATAATTGGTCTTCTTCATGAAGACAATTAGCAATTCATTAAATAAGCATCCATTCATATTTTTTTTTGTCTAAAGCTAAGTCCAAATAAAATCAAAACTATATCTTTCTGTTGTACGTTGAGGTCACATCTAAAAGAAGACCTAGGTCTTTTTATATCATCTCCATTTCACGAGGACTCATTATTATTCAATTTATGCAAATAAATAAAAAATAAATAAATTATTCATCATCATATAAACTAAAATAATCACACATTGATTTGAGTCACTTTACCATTTTGTTATCCAGTGTCTCTAAAGCTCCATTAGACTCCAGTCTAAAAATCACAGAAGCTGTCAATTTTAGATTACATATTCACTCCATCAGAGAAAAACACTTTTTAGTTTGCAGATATTTGTTCAGTATGGAGTTTTTCTGCTTGCTTTGCAAACTTGCAGAAGTAGCTGTTCCAGTTTATACCTTGTCACAACTGAACCAGCATAATTTGTGGCTTTACAAAGTTTCTTCTTTCATTGGCAACTCTCTCTTCCAGTAACCCATATGGCCAGCAGTGGTCACCTAATATCAAAACTGTATTACTGAAAACAGAGCGTGAATGTGTATAAACTTGTTTGAAATCAAATCTTACTAGGCAAACAACTGGCAATGAGCCAAAGGCTAAATTTTTTGCATGATTAAATATTCAGTATGAAATATTAGATGAGAGGTGGGAGGTGCGAATGGAGCTGGAAAAGTAGTGATGCTATAATGTGTGTATGTGTGTGTGTGTGTGTGTGTGTGTGTGTGTGTGTGTGTGTGTGTGTGTGTGTGTGTGTATGTGTGTGTGTGTGTGTGTGTGTGTGTGTGTGTGTGTGGTATGTGTGTATGGTATGTGTGCATGTGGGTGGGTGTATGCATCAGTGTGTGTAAAGATGAGCATGGAGTAGGTGTGTGTGTGTGTGTGTGTGTGTGTGTGTGTGTGTGTGTGTGTGTGTGTGTGTGTGTGTGGTATGTGCGTATGGTATGTATGCATGTGGGTGGGTGTATGCATCTGTGTGTGTAAAGATGAGCATGGAGTAGGTTGATAAGGTAATGTACATTGGTACCTGCTTTCAACATATGACATGACATATTAACCTCCATACCTCTCAGAGGTGATCTCTGTCTAACATACAAAGCTATGTCAAAACCAGAGCTGTTGGACATGGTCCACTTAAAGAAATCCCAATCCCTCTGAGCTACACGCACTAGGGACCTAAACCTTGTCACTACAATAAACAGAACATGCCGGAGGGATAGATTATGTCCCAGAGACTTCCCATACTCTGGAATAAACAACCTATCTATATCAAACAAAGCTCCTCATTAGCACTCTTCAAGAAAAATCTTGATGATTGGATGGGAAATAGGAAATTCGCCCCGGGGAATCACTCCTGTGGCTCTGCTCGACAGTGGCACAGGAAAATAATTTTCTTGGATGGCAAAAGCCAGGGTACCTTTTTGGCTGTGCTTGTATAGGCCCCAGGGCCTAGTACCTACCTATGAACCTATGAACCGTCTAGATTCTTGCCACTTATGTTTTGTCTGTTCCTCATAACATTTCTGTTTTGCTGGATTTTTGTGACAAATCAGTGAGAACTGAATTCCCTGTGTAATGACAGGCATTTGAGTTTCAGCCTTCATATCCTTCAGAAAATGCATAGTAGCACAAGACCTTTTATTCTAGCAAATTTCTAAGTTTGAAAAAGTTATATTAAAATTCTCCTTATTTTTGAGGCTTTGTACTCACATTATTTTTGTTGTCTTTGCCAAGATAGTCTGTGCTAAGAAGTTGATAGCTATAAACGAGGAATGCGTGTCCATGCAGCAGAGCAGAAAAAACAGGAATCAAACAGTAAAAGGCTCATGTAGTGTCTAACCCTCCAGAACTATGTCCATATAAGATAAAACAGTCCACTCCACGTAAATAAAGCAAGCAAGAATCTTTAATAAAAGGGTTAAGAGCTTTTGTCTGTTATAATCTGTTGGGACTTAATCAAATCCAAGATAAGAATATTCATCTGGATTATATAATCAAAAAAAAAAATCATGTGATAAAACGCATCATGAGACAGTAAGTATTACAATCTTAAGTGAGAGGTTCTAAAATAGAAACAAGTTCTAAAATAAACCGTTATGCTCTATAAAAGCCTGTAAGTACATTTAAAAAATTAAGTAAGAAAAAAGAACAAAATCATTTAAGACATAAAAGACAAGTATACTGAAAATACTACTATTATAATTTTAAAAAAGCTACCAATGACATGTGATCATTCAGGTCTTGGGGGGGGGGGTTGAGCGGTTTAACATTAACTGCCTAAATAATTCCCTATTGTACAGGAAGGTTTCCCAATCACCTCCCCTGTCAGTACATGACAGTTTTTTCTTTGTAATGTTGTAATAATGCTCACAGATGTGATTTTGAAGGCATCTTTCCATTTGTCAACATAAAAATGATTGCAACCAGAGCAGATGGCAATGTAAGCTATTCCTTTTGTAGAACAGCTACCTTTTATTGGGTTTACTTGTTTGGTCACTACACAAACAAGTTTCTCTCTCAGAAATGAAGTTCAGTGAATGCAAGCTCCACGTTTATATGGGCCTGTTGAAAGGCTTTTCGTATATATACACTTGGTGCTTTTTCAGGCAGGTGTTTTAAATTATTTCTTGTTTTAGAAATGAAGGAAGGTTTGTCACCAACATGACTGTGTAGCTCATGGCCTATTTTGTATTACACTTTTTACTTTCTGGGTTAACCCATCAAATTTAATAACGAAATAATTATTAAAGCAAGTAGTCATGTCTTCAGTGGCCTCTGTCCTAGGTTTACTCATGTAAAGTAGTCCTAAAAGGAGATGATATTTAGTCCCCCACACTTTAATTATCTCAAACCTAATAGTGGTGAGGAAATTATGTGGACACCCCCTTTCTAAAAACATGTCGGTAATCTTCTGACATTCTGTCAAAAATAAGTCAAAAGTTGACCACATTCTACCCACCTTAATCAACTGCCCTTTGAAAACAACTTTTTTACTGGCATATGGTTGACAGCTTTTAAAATATAAGTAGGTGTTGCAGAAAGTGTCTTTTGCATAAATGGTAGACACAATTATTTTCAGCTTCAGATTTTATAAAATAGAAACATCTAAAAAAATTGCATATACATTTGTCCAAAATGGTGGGTAAACTTTAAAAATCCATTAGTGATATTTTATAAATTCCATGAGTTTAGGTATCTCATCTTCTTCATCCACCCAGAGCCAAAGTGTCATTGAGGTATCTAAAGTAATGTTTCCAAGAGGATGAAAAAGTGATGTCCCAAATGTATCTTTTCTCCTACATAAACATGACCAAATTAGCAATAATCTGGGTGCAGGCTGTGCCTATTGCCACCCCTGTACCTTTTATCTAACTGTGTAAGCTCTAGCAATTCTGAAAGAAAAAAATCTAAACCCTTCTTTTGGGGAACAGATATAAATAAATCTACCACAATTTTTATCATTGCACAAATCATGAGTTAGCTTACTTAAAAAATCCCAAGAGTCCTTTAAAGTGTGTTGGTGGAATCTAAAATATTTTTAATGGTTCAATCAATGAATATCACTAGTGGATAAGTTTTGGACCCTTGTGCAGAGACTATATGTCTGTATGGAGGATCATCCGCATTTTTATGCACTTTTGGGATTCTAAAGACAGCTGGTATGAGGATAATTCTGACAGAAAGAAAATTATATGTCTCATAGGTGACTAAACCTTGTTTTAAACAGAATAAATCAATCTTCCTCTACACCATGTTGATTTAGTTTTGGGAAACAGTAGTATGTCTGTTTGTGTCTTGTAACATACTATAGATTTTACTCACACAATCAGTTTTGTCAGTTTTTACAACCACACCTCCCTTATCAGGTTTTATCTCCCTAATAAGGTACTTATTTCTCAAGGCATTGAGTGTTATATGTTCTTCAATAGTCACATTTCTGACTATGACCCTCTTGGCTTTAAAAGAATCATAAAGGTCCTTTGTACAACATTTTTCAAAGGTAGCTATAATAGAATTTAAAGGGTTGTAGGTAATTTTCCTTCTCAAGTTGGTGGAGGGTGGAGTATTAGTATATTTTGTGTGCTCAGATAATTGAGAAGGCAAATTTAGTTTCCATGTGAACAACTTTAGTTTTAAAAGAACATCTGAAATGTCAGGTGATGGTTTGGGAGCAAATTTAAACCCTTTACTTTGTTAGAAAAAAGTAGTCAGTGGTAATGTCTAAATGATTATAATTTTGAACCCCTTATAACAGTGTATTTTCCCATCTACAACTTCAATGGTGTGACTTTCTAAAATATTAGGGTTTGAAAAACTGAGTTGCAATTTAGCTGTAGGTTCTTATTGACACTCCTCTCCCTATTCCTCTCCCCGTGCTTCATCTTCTGCCACTCCCAGAGGTGGGTTGATATAAGGGGGATTTGTAAATAAGGTTAATTGGTTCTTTGGGTCTTGCACCCAACCTTTCTGATCTACATGTGAGGGAATCATCAAGGTTATTTAAACCACGGTCAGATGTGTTATTATTACCAGGTACAAAACTGTTATAATTCTGTCTGAAACCCAGACCTGAAACTATAACTTGATTATGAATAGCAGTGGCTTCATTCATATTAATATCATCATGAGGTACATCTACAAAATTCACATTTTTTGGTATCAGTAATACCCTATTATTTACATGATCATTACAGTGCCTCAATAGCTTCTTTTTCTTTCAATTATTAGCAACATTACATTTCTCCTCAACTTTAAGGAAAACTTGATCCTACTTGTGCTAGTTTAAATAAAACGGTAAATCATTAAGGATGTTACTGGTTAGTACAGTAATCTCATCAGAGTATTAATCTGCTCAGTATTCCATTTGATAGTAAATTCAGTGAGTTCAAACCCATGTCTATCGAACATACTAACTAGTTCTTTGCTAGATTTGCCAATGAAATAAAAAAGTATAATGCAAAATAACTAGACTTTGTTCAAAATAGACCACCACCTACACAATTTTGTTGCTGACAAACCTTCCTTCCTTTATAAAACAGGAAATAATTTAAAACACTTGTATGAGAAACCATCAAGTGCATATAAAAAAATGCTTCTCAACAGGCATATATAAATGTGGAGCTTGCAACCAATGTCCCTTCATTTTTGAGGAATACATTTGTTTGTGTAGGGACCAAAATGTGAATTTAGTAAAAGGTATCTGTTCCACAAAAGGAAAGGTTCACACTGGCATCTGCTCGTTGTAATAATTTATATGTTGTCAAAATAGAAAGATGCCTTCACAAATGCATCTATGAGCATTATTATGACATTTCCAAGAGAAATTTTAATAGTTTGCTTTATAAGCATACACTGTCATATGCTAAGTATAACAAATTCCTTTTTGGTATTCTTGGGGGTAGTCTTTCACAATGACAGGAGAGGTGACTGGGAAACCTTCCTGGAGAATAGGGAATTATTTTGGCAATTAAAGTTTAATGCTTCAACTCTCCTGGGCCTGAATGAACACATTTCATTGGTACCTTTTTTAAAGTACTGATCCAGGAAATTATAATATTATTTTCAATATACTTGTCTTTTATGTTTAAAATACATTTGTACTTTTTCATTATTTTACTTTTTAAAAATACTTACAGGTTTTTAACAGAGCTCATCAGTTTATTTTAGAACTTGTTTCTATTTTAGAACTTTTCACTTAAGATTGTAATACTGTCACATGATGTTTCATGTGACATGATTTTTTTTGTTTTTAATTATATAAGCTGTCTGAATACTCTTATCTTGGTTCTGATGAAGTCCCAACATATTAGAAGGAACAAAAGTGCTTAACCATTTTATTAAAGATTCTTGCTTGCTTGCTTTATGTATGTGGAGTAGACTGTTTTATCTTATATGGGTATAGTCCTGGAGGGTTGGACACTAAATTGAGAGTTATGGTTACCTCTGATGATGGAGTTTAAATACTTATTGTTGAGTCTTCTTGGACAATCTTCTGATCAAATATGTAGATTCTGGCCACTGCTGATCTACCATAAGGTCTGCATTTCATTCCTGCAGGTCTCTAAGAAACGGCACTGCGTGGCTGTTCACTTTGGATGTCTGTTATGCACCCCATAAGGTCAACACAGACTATGTCCAACTAAAAGAATTTCTACAATATAAGAATATTATCCAGTAAACTAAAGAACGGACTACAGGTATGGGCCTTCATTCTAACTTTCTTCAAATCTGCAGCATATACAGTTTTAGTCTAAAGATGTCCAGTTAATGCAATGCTTCTTGGTTCTTGAATACTGATTTTGTGAGGTGTCAAGGAAGGCCCTTTCTGTCCTACAACCCCATCTCAATACTGCCCAATGTTAACTTGTCATATTTCTGGTCACTTCTCTGCCTACTATCCTAGGCCAGGTAATTAGGACCACTTGCTTACTGAGTCATAATCCCAACCCCGTGCTATCCTAGGCCAGGTAATTAGGACCACTTGCTTACTGAGTCATAATCCCAATCCCGTGATTTTGTCATACAGTGTTTTCTGTTACCCCATTCTTTCCCAATTCGATAATTTCCCAGTCTGCATCAGCCCTGGTTTTCTGATACTTATTATTTAGTTATCTCCAGTTCCGTACTTCTTACTTGTGTCTTACTGAATCAGAAAATGTAAATCAATATATATTCAGTCTTTCTCATATTTTCGTACATGAAATTTGCAGTAATTACAATTTTTTAATAAACTTAGTGTACAAAACTGATCACCATCGATTTAAAAATGTCTTTTTCATATCCCAAATATTAAGGAACCACTTACTATATGCACCACAGTTCTGGACCCCTTTCTACAAATTTCTATAACCTAGAAATACTTGCCATCATAGGAACGTGGCTTTGCCCATTTATAATAAAATCTAAAAGCTTCTTTCTGCTTGACAACTTATTTATCATGCATAAGGTAACTTGAGGTATATGATAATTGGCCATTATTTTTTAATGTTATCCCATATATTGTGCCTCCCAACACAACTCCTGAACACCAGTGACAAACAACCTCTTGTATTAAGTGTGAAAATGAGCAAAACTAAAAGCATTCCCAAAACATTTATTTAAATCTTCCTGGATAAACCAAATCTACTGCAGAAAAATACACAACAGCTTATATCTAACACGAAAAGTGAATTGTTAGTTTTCTGAGATTTGTATATTTACTGGAATAAATTATTAGTTTTTTTTTCTATTGCAAATAATCACACTGCTGATTTCATTTATTCAGTTTTCTTTTCTTTTAAGTAAACAGCTTAATTGGATAAGTGCAAGGCAAAACAGCAGTGGTGACAAATATTCCCAATGAAATATCCCTCTTTACGTTTGCATCCATAGGAAAGTACATGACAGAGTTGTAAAGTAGTTTGCCATTGTTTCAAAGTGACTGCTGTATAGTTTATGAAAGCACAGTACACTCTTTTTATTTGTAAGCTTTCTATAAGCCATGAATGTAGAATTTTGTCAAACTCCTTTTTGTAATCTATCTATGCAAGGTTTCAGTTCCACCCTTTTTATACATTTGTACGATAGCTTTCCTTAGTAAGAAATAATCTTTTGTGCCATAACATTTTCTTTTATTTGCCCTTTTGCTCTTTTATTTAAACAATTATAAACTATCAGCATAATTTCCATTACTCAGTTTATATGTTATTCAAATGAGGTTTATCGGCCTATAGTTCTTGGGATGGCTTGCAGGTCGGTCTTTAAGGAGGAAGATAGTGTTTCCTGATGATAACCAGGTTGGTGTCTGTTCAAGATATATAAACATTTTTTTTTCTCAAACCTAAATCAGTATGAAAAGATATTAATAACTTTAGTCAGAAGTTGGGTACTGCATCTGGACCCAGTGTTTTCCAGTAGAGTTACTTAGTTTTATTTCACTTTCTCTGTTACTTCTTTCCATTTCATACCCTTTCTGTTAATACTTCTTACTGTTTTTAACACATTTCCTGTCTGTTTTGCACTGTGTTATGTTTCTCAAGGTATAAGTATTGCGTGTGTGTTGTTGTACGGCTGATGATGATGATGTTAACATTGATCACTGCTGCAGTAGCTTCAGCTATATGCATTATATCCTGCATAGAATATAACAGCTGGACAGCTTCAAAGATTCAGAACACCTTTAACATGCCTAAACAGTTAGTCAGCTCAAGCTGAGCTGATCAAAGATACAGGTATAGGCAGTGAACCCTTCAATGCTTTCCTAACGCTGAAGAAAACACTCTTTCACAGGCTTTCAACTATCAGTGATCAGTGATCAGTTTGTGGTGTTCCATTGCTGAGCATGTAAATACCTTTCGCAGAAAAAAGCAGTGGCATATTATTTTTAATGTTTAAATTTACTTTACTTTTTAACCTATTAATATGTGTTTTTATTGACTATCACACAATCTTGCTGTACTTTTAAACAGGAGTGCAATTTTGTGTTTGGCAGTTTAAAAGTAGATTTAAACATTCTAAAATTGATTTGATTTTCTGTTGAGATACTGTTTATTACATTTTAGGGCTGACAAACTGTATTAGAGTGTTTTTTTTTTTTTTTTTTTTTGTGAGACGTGATTTTATACTGTTGAAATTATATTGGTTTGTGTGGTTAGTTTCCCCAGGAAAAAGGTACCATTCTTGCCTTGACCATGAAACAAACTACTGGTCCTATGGTCAATCCTTTTTCTAGCCACAAAACAAAAACCTTAACTAAACAGCCTTCACCACCAGAGAAGGCTAGCAATTTGCCTCAGCTGCAGGCTTCACCCCCATACTGCCTTTTTTAAGCAATGGCAAATTAATAAACCTCCCGACTTAAATGAACCAACACAGGAGCATCTGAAGGTGGTACTACTCAATGCTAGAAGTCATAACAAGAAACTTCACTCCCTGCAAGCCTTCCTCTCCCTCAAGAGTGTAGACATCTGTGTAATAATAGAGACAAGGTTTAAAGTTAGGGAGAGTACCTCAGCAATGCAAGATTATAGTGCCTTTCACACCTTTAGACCAGCTACTGCACAGCAGGGAACCAACGTTGGAGGAGTCTCAGTCTTATTAAAACCAACCTCACATCCAGACTAGTTAATGTGTATGACCCACTGGAACTCATACATGTGCAAGTCACTATAATCTTACACAACTTCTAATGCACAAGCCCAGTGATTCCTAAATTTTGTTAATACCAATATCCTGGAACAGTTGGTCCATTGTTCTAAAAGAGGAACAAACATCTGTGACCTTGTACTCATGAACATGGGGAACCAATGTTTCTCACCATTCACTCATCAGATCTGACAACAAGGCAGTATTACTTAAAATAAAAATTAAATCCAGGGATCCAGCAAAACCAAAAACCTTTAGGAATTATTCCAAGCTAACCTTTCTCTACTAAGCGACACTTTGGCTAAATTCCAAGAACCCGCAAACACAGTAAAAGCCAAAGGATATGCTGAGATATTTACAAAATCTTTGTACAGCCATATTGATACTGTATAGACTGAGCTTTGCTCATGCACATTAAGAATAAGGCAAACTCAGAAGGCAAGCCACCCTGGGCCTGGAGGAATTCAGAGTATCAATCAGGTATACAACAAAAGAAAAAAAATCTTGGCCAAGCATGGGAGGAAAAAGATCATACATACTAAAAGCCCACTGATCAATCTAAACAGGCAGCTAAGAAGATTAATATTTCAAAGGCTAAATTTGAAAAAAAAAAATAGCTTCTCAGGGAAAGGAGAAATACATTGCTTTCTACATCTGTGTCCATAACCTCAGGGTAAATACACAACAATGTGCAGAACTTATAGTAAATGACATCACCCACACTGAACCAGAGGTCATTGTCAACCTTTTGGCCAATAGGTTCAGTTCCAACCCCGTCCACCCCGATAGTCCAAAGGAAATACTGAATACCACAATCCACTAACCATTACTAGAAACAGTTCTTCATTGCACTTTCCAAATCATAAAACACTGCATTGGTGGGCCTCTATTGCATCCTTGAATGCTTAATAAATTGTATGAAACATGATCTCCCTGGTCCACTTGAGCCACTTTTCATCTGGAGCCTACGGTCAGGTTTGGTGTTCAAGGAATGGAGGACGGCTTCAGTCGTGTCCCTGCACAAAGAGGTCCTACCACTGATCTGTGTAACTATAGACCCATAGGTCTGATGAGCCTCCTATGCAAATCTAGGGAAAGAAACATCATGGACATGCTAAATGAGGACATAGGAAACCTGCAAATGCTGGACCCATCACAGATCATCTTTGTTAAAGGAAGAAAGTGCTTATTAAATCATTGGCTGAAGGCACAACTGTGCACACAGCTTACCTCCACCTGGCCAAGTCTTTTGATACTGTAGCCCATTCAGTCATTACAGAAATGTTCACTAATTTAGGTATAAACCTTTT
Organism: Protopterus annectens; assembly: GCF_019279795.1. Classification (NCBI taxonomy): domain Eukaryota; kingdom Metazoa; phylum Chordata; order Ceratodontiformes; family Protopteridae; genus Protopterus; species Protopterus annectens. The sequence goes on from NC_056739.1 coordinate 1,315,642,149, forward strand.
TATCCCCCACTGGATAGCCAACTGGCTCACTGATAGGACCTAGAAGGTCAAAGTAGGTGAGGCTACCTCCACTAAAATGACATTCACTTGTAGGGTCCCACAGGACTTGGTACAAGGCCTTCTCCTTTTTGGCATCTATTTCTCTATAAAGGAAGCAAATGTTAAAGGTTTATGGCTGACTAAGTTTGCACATGATGGCAAGCTGGGGGTTGTCATCAGCTCACCTGCTGACACTTGCAGTCATCAAGAAGGTCTGTCTGTGACTAACAAATGCTGCCAAAGCCATGGTCTTAAATACATTGCCAAAAAATGCATAACTGTACCCTTTGGGTGGTCAACCATCCCTGCTAATTACCATGTTGATAATAGAACACTAAGTGTCAACCCAGGGGTCAGGGATCTGGATACTCATGTCAACAATAGCCTTACCTTCAACCACCACATGACCACTGTGATGAGGAAATTATTTTAAGTTGCTCCACTTATAAGTAAGGGCATGGCATATAGATCCAAACAGGTCATTATGTACTCTGCCCTTATCAGACCAATCATAGAGCACAATGCTCCCTTTGATATATCTTGACCAGGCATATGCAGCCACTTGAGCGACCTCAGAGGTTCCTTACAACAAGAATATAGCGTGTAACAAACATATCTTATGCAGAACACCTTAAAGCCCTTTCTCTCTACTCACTCTCCTATAGATTGCTGTGGGATGATGTATGTCTGTCTTACAAGGCACCAACAACCCCCGCAGTTATGAATCTCTTGGATATTCATAAGTCAAACAGTACCAGAAATAACAAGGTCTAGGGACCTGAATTTTGACTGTGACTTAAACAACTGGAGAGACAGATATGTGTCTCAGAGACTGACCCTCCTACTGAACAGTCTTCCTATCTATGTGAAGCTGAACGTGTCTATTACACAGTTTAAGCTTAACCTAGACCAGTGGATGGGGAATAGGAAATTTACACCATACGTGGCACCTGTGTCCCTTGTGGAAAGAGGTAGATTATAAATTACTTGCCCTCGATATCCTGTTTGGATATAGGACATCATTATTCTTTTAGGAAAATTTGGATAGGCTTAGAAAAGTCCCCCTGGGTCATTAGCCTAGTAAAAATCTATTATTCTGTAAATCTATGTGGGTGAAACTGCTGTAGCCAAAGTTGTTTCTTCAGACCATTCATCCTTATTCCTGTATTGCACTGGTATTGCACATGCAGCCACTATGGACAAGAGGGTTAGCCATGTCCTCTGTGGCTGTTGTTGACCTTTAATAGACAAGGGACAGTCACTTTTGTGGGTGTTAGAGAAGGAACATGGAAACTGCTCCTCCTTAACCAGAATGTTGTCCATCTCTGGGGAAGCTGCTGCTGCCATTAAAAATTCTATCTGCCTTAAATTTCCTGTCAAAAAGAAACAGAAAACTAAACATTTAACTTCGTCTGCTCCAGTTTCACAGGATAGGAGTAATTCAATGTCTGACTCAGGATTTTGTATAAGCTATTGACCCTTCTTAGACTGTTTCTGCTAAGAAAAAAAAAACTGATTCCACTTGCCTGAAAAGTTTCAAGTGATGCAACTTTAATTTTTAGAATTTTGAATTGTCAGACTTCGATGTTAACATTTATTCTGAGTAATCGTGAAAGTATGAGGAATACTTTATATGCAGTGCTGTCCTTTGAGGGCAAATCTGTTTCGAGTGCTTTAGTTTCTTTTATTTCTCAGGTCACTACTGTGTTCAAAGCATGTTTATGACTGTGTAAATACTACAAACAGGCCTGTTGCACTGGTATAGTATTGAGGAGGTTTGCTTGCCTGTGTTCTCAAAAACACCCAGAGGATGTAAGAGATTTTAAATTCCCATTTGGAAACTTACTTTTTGCCCCTGCCCCTCTGCAGAGGTTATAAAAATGTGATGAGGGAGTAAGCTGATAAAGTGACTCTAGATTTTTCAACCTTTTTTCTCTTTACAAGGCTTTTTCTTCTCTCTCATCCAGTTTTGGCAAGAAAGAAAACAAACACTCTCAGCAAAATGCTAGTAAGCAGATGTTTAAAAAAACTGTGTCAGGAAGGTTCCAAAAAGAAAGCAGGAATCCACTAAAACAAAGGACAGTCATATCAGTCAGAATGACTATGGGAATGCCTTTGTCTTCCCTCCTACCCTGGCAGTCCCTTATCCTTTCCAGAAAGAATGAATCTCCTCTTTAGCAACAGATTTCTTCAAACAAATGGGTTCTGAGACTGATTCAGCAGGGGTTTAGATGGCATAGGGAAGAAATCTCTAGCCATGTGTGCATAGTATATAGTTTTGTACCACACACTCATTGGTCAAGTTTCCCACATTTCAGCGAGGAAAATTGTGAGGCAGACAATCTGAGCAGGACAAAGGCAGACCATCTGTGTGGAGTTACTCAAGTAGATTTTTTGCCTCCCCACTGAACAATTATTGGCAAAAATTCTTTTCCAGGATTGGGTAAGAATGTACCTGTTTTCTTTTCCACCCTTTCCATTGATATTCCATCATATTCAGGGTAATTCTGAAGATTCAAAAGGTATACCCCAAGATCATTGGTTTGGAATTGGTCAGAGAAAATTACCACAAACTTCCTCACAGACTGGATCTACTCACTCAAGAGCAGGGGTGGTGGATACATCCTGACCCCAAACAACTTTAAATGATAGCCCAGATGATAAGGTATTAGTACCTTTTAGGCACCTGTTTACTGAGGACGTGCAGCAGGTACTAATGTAAACAAGAAAGTCTGCTAATAGAAAATTATATATTAGCAAATGGAAACAGTGTTACAACATAATCGGCACCCATTCAAAGCTAGTGTTGCTCTGCTTTTACAATATTTGTTTGAGTTACTTTCCTATGGCGTATATTATTTATTTATCAATATTCATTTGTTGGCAATTTCAGCACATTTGCCCATAGATACAGCTCTTTCAAGGCATTCCTATGTCTTTTTTAAAGGGGGTATTGCATAAGATACTTAAAATTATTCCAGCCACTTGAACCAGCTCATCTGGTTGACTTGAGATTCTTGTCATGGAAAACAGTTTTATTGGTTGGGATGATCTCTGCAAGACGAGTGTCTGAGTTGCAAGCACTTATGGCAGGTCAGCTGTAGCTCAATTTTTACTCAGACAGACTTCTTTGAGAATGAATCATGTTTATATCCTAGAAGTGGTATCCAGATTTCCTTGAAGCCAAACTATCCATTTCTCTATGTTCTTCCCTGAAAGGATACTTCACACCGTTGACGTCCACAGACAACTCCGGTACTGCAGTCTTGACAGAACTAAATCTTTCAGAACTTTTGATCAGTTGTTCATTTCTTGTGAAGGTAAGAAAAGACACGTTGTGTGGAGGCAGACTGTTTCTAAATGGCAGTCTTGAGCTATTACCTTCTGTTTCTCCAAGCACAACAAATAGTTTCCAAGAAGGGTCAAGGCATATTTTACAAGGGACTTTGTTTATGGATTTTTGGAAAGGGTTGGACTGTAGAAGTATTCTGGATGCAGCAACTTGTTCTTCTTTATGTACTTTTACAAAGCACCACAAGCTAAATTCCTTCTTCAGGTCTAAGTCAAGCTTTGTTAGGACCACTCTCAAGAGGCCTGGACCCTTCTCCTTCTACCCCCAGTTGTCTCCTTCTACCCCCCAGTTGTTCTAAGCTATGGTAATCTACATATATGTACATATAGCCTAGCTACTGCAGCAATGATCAATATGAAGAACATAGTACAGTTGTGTAAGTAAAGTTACCATAAGAGTGGATGTTCAAATCATTACTGCTGTAGTAGCCTGTCTCTCTTTCCATTCATTCCACTTCTTTTTTGGTGTGGTTTTATGCCAGGCTGGGGAAGTTATTTATTTTTTTCCTAGCAATACCCTCTGGGGGTTAAGACTCCCTCTCTTATTTAACATGAAAGCTATGAAGGACTTGCACCTAAACCTGTCTTTTTTAGTCAGCTCAACTTGAGCTGACTAATAGTTTTGGCATGTGGAGGGTACCCTGAAGTGTTGGAAGGTGGTTGGCTGTTATTATCCTTAGCAAGATATAACTCATATACTTAAGGCTACTGTAGCAGTACACTTTCTAATATTTACTGTTTTGGCAAGTTTACTTACACAAATGTACTTGCTTTTCCCATTCATTGTCTGTTTACAAACTGGTATCTCCCACATTCATACATGTTTGTACTAATTTGCATACCATTACTCAATCGTTGAGGGAACAGATATGATTTCAGTCGTATCAGTTTTATTCAGCAAGCATTAGTATACACGTTGCATGCATAATACAGCTCAATAAAGCTGAGTTGCAATATTAGGAATTCTTAAAGCATAGCATTTTGACAATAACTGGCACAAGTTATTATTCCATGGTATTCTCTTGTGGGGGGAGGGTAATGTTGTTGCTGGTTTTATGTCGCAACTGTGGATGGGATCCGCAATTTTTGCTTTACTCATCTAGAATCTCACCTGAATGCAGATTTCAATTATGCTGCAAAATCATAGTTTATTTTGCCTACAAATAAAATTTTACATTCATATATCTGACTTTGTGTAATATTCTCCTTGAATCAGTTCACATTTATTTGTTTTCTTCATTATCACTATGATTCTTAAAAGTTGCACAGTAGTTATTTCCCCAGTAAAACATGAAAGAAAGTTCACACAGAAATTCCTGACTGATTTCTTGATGGAAATTAATGTTGTCTTTCATTACCATAAGATTGTGTTTCATAAAATGTAATTGCCTAGTTATGGCATGATACACTTTACTTAGGTTTCATACTTAATGGGCCAGGATGCAATATTTAAGGGTAGATGGTAATAAAGGGTAGCATTTTCTGAAGATCTGCAGGGACTCGATGTGTGTAATTATTTATTTATTCATTTCTTTATTTTTAGGTTTAATATGCCTCATGATGACAGCAATAAGTGTAATGAGAATGGTATGAAAACACAATCTCATGTTATGGCACCGATACTTACCCATAATACAAAGCCATGGCTATGGTCAAAGTGCAGCAGGAAATACATTACAGAATTTTTAGAGTAAGACATTTTGAATGATTCTTTATTGTTTTTAATGCAAAATATGAACATGGTAAACATATTTTGAAATGCTGCTTCAACGACTCGTAAATGTCATTTTTCAGCAATTCATAGGTACCATTTTTTTATTCATTTAATTTTATTTGATTACCTATGTCTTTTGGGGGTAACGCTGTTCTACATTTTGGGTGGGAGGGTGAAATGATAGTTTGCAGAGCATTTCATTTAATAATTATGTGGATTATGTTGTTGCTAGTTGCATGGTTACAAAGGGTCACTGTTTTTCAAATACAGTATGTTATTTGGTAATAGTGATGGTTGGTGACTTCAAGCCATGGGGGAGCTGCAGAAGGAAGCCAGATGAGGTGGGACTAACTGTAGTGGGGCAGGGTTATATTAGACCTGGATCAACCATGCTTACCATTTTACATAAATAACTGGTCATTCTAAACGGCATCTTTGAGAAAAAGTACATTTCAGCTAATGAGGTTTTTGAAAGGGGAAACTGGGGCATACTTCGGAGTTGTCCTGAACTGCCTAATTTGATAGGCAATAAGCCTGAGTTTTGTTTCAGAAATAATCTCTCTCTCAAACGGCAACTTTGTTATAGGAATGCTGTAAATGCAATGCATTCCCCATCTTCTGCATGTTATGGTACATTTCCCTGTTTGAACTGTAAGGCTTGTAGATTTATTTATTCTAAGTATACCTTTAGACATCCTACTCTACAACATGAGATAGAATTTTTTCTGTACGCAGATTGCAGGACTGCGAATGTAATATATTACGCTTTCTGCGAATGCTGTTATGCGTTCTATATTGGAAAAACAAATCTCTGTTTGAAGGACAGGATCTTAGAACACCCCAGAGAGATTAGACTTAAGACCAGCAATGCTCTAGCTACACATGTTCACCTTAGGGCAACAACATACCTTTAAGTTTTTTGTTTTAGAGGTTGTGAAGTTAGGTATGAGAGGCAGTGACTTAAGAAACAAAACTGAAGTGAGAGAGCAGAGCTGCATCCTAGAGTTACAGTCTTATAGATTTCCTGGGTTAAATGAAATGCTTTCCCTTAAACCAGCTCTAAAGGCATGTTCCTTAACTTAGTTTATTATTATTTTCATTTTATTTTTATCAATACATGATGTTTTAATGAAATGTCTTTATAGGTATGTGTTTTGTATACCTTTTTATATATATATATATATATATATATATATATATATATATATATATATATAGATAGATAGATTCACTTCATATAATACTGAAAGCTCAAAACACTGAAAATGAGAAAACTTCATAATATAGAAGACCAAAACACTGAAACTTCAAAACACTGAAAACACATATCATACATATACTGAGTTTAAACAACATAAATCATAGCACTTTCCACCAAGTGTAAGCAGGGGGGCAAGCATCCCTGCACCCCCCCATGTGGGGGGCTGCACCCCCCCCACACCCTGCTACTTAAATATATCAACTCCAAGATTGCACTTAGTGTAGTGAAGTGCAGTCTTGGAGTTGATATATATAAGTAGCAGAGGGTGTGGGGGTGCAGGGGACTTGCCCCCCTGCTTATACTTGGTGGAAAGTGCTATTATGTATGTTGTTTAAACTCAGTATATGTATGATATGTGTTTTCAGTGTTTTGGTTTCAGTGTTTTGAGCTTTCAGTGTTATGAAGTGATATATATATATATATATATATATATATATATATATATATACACACACACACACACACACACACACACACACACACACACACACACACACACACACACACACACAGTATGTCGCTTCATGATGATGATGATGTTAACAGTGTGTGACAAGTTTGCTGGGAGGTTCAGTAATGAGGGAAGTTTGTGAGTCACATACACAGGTAATTGATTTTAATTAATTTCTTTTAGATTATTGTGAAGGTAGTATTGCTATTTGGTCTGATGAAGCACTGTCATTCTTAATGCAAAAGTGCTTACCTTTACTAAATTGTCATTTATTTACTATTACCCATTGGCATTTGGCATTTCATTCAACTTCTGCTATGTGAGTCGTTGTACTTCTTTTTTTTACGAGTACATCCCTAAAGTATCTGGTTTGACTCTGCCCTGATATTAAATTAAAAAAAATCATCGGTAAATAACCCCCAATATCCACTGCTTTCCTTCATATGTAAAGTATCTGGTTTAACCCTGCCAGGATTTAAAAGAAAAAGAAAGAAAAACAAATCATGTAAGACCTATTAAATTAAAAAAATAGGAATTTCACCCATAAACAGTCCCCTGTACTCATTGCCTGTCTATACTATCTGTTTGACCCTACCAGGATAAAATGCACAAGCCCTATTAGATTAAAAAAACATTGTTATACCTACAAACACCCCCCCTAACAGTGTCTGTCTTCCTGAAATGTCTGTATTAACCTCCTAGGATATTAAAATTTAAAAAAAAAAGTCATTATTAACCCACAAACAGCCCCAAAACACACTGCTTTTCTAGTATCTAGTAGACCCTGCAAGGATATTAGAAAAAAATGAAATCATCCACATCCATAAACAGCTCCCAAAACACACTGCCTAGACTACCAACCTAAAGTATTTGGTGACCTTGCAAGGATATTAAACAAAAAAAAGCAGTAAGACAAACTTTAAACTAATACCAGCCCTCCAATCATTTTTCTTTTTTATTTAGCTGAGCTGACCCACCTGAAAAACAATGGCTTCTGCAGATTGTAGAAATAAAATAAAATTAAAATAAATAGATAAATAAATAAACAAATGGTCTGGTTCTGGTTGACTTGCTTAATTTTACAAGAAAATGTCAAAACATGAAAATAAATATCTATACAAGTTTCTTTCAAAGTGAGCGGAAAATGAACTCATTGGCTTTTACTTCCTCCTGGACATCTTCTCTCTCACTCACTTCAGCAGTCATGTCACTTACGTGTACAAGCTGTGATCATGTGACAGGCTGTTGGCCATAGCAGCCAGGCCTCCTAATAAATCTATGTGGTTAAAACCACAATAAATTATGGGTGACTTATTTGATAAATGCCCAGATTCTGGGCTGATTTTAAAACAGCCTCAAAGTTTTTTTTTTTTCCTTCTCAAGAAATTAAAATGTAGAACTCGGGCAAAAGAACAGAGTGTGTTTTGTGAGCTGAAACTCTCAGCACAAAGCTGCTGCTGGACATATTTTAACTGATAGTATGAAAGTTCTCTATGTCATACAGAAGGTGAGATTCAGTGTTTTGGTTTCAGTGTTGTTTAGTGGAGTTCAGAATAGCCACCTGCAGAGATGTTTTTGCTGTACTTAACAGTGGGAAAAAATCCTTATGTAGTATCATATGAAAGTAAGAGGAAGTTCAGATTCTCTCTTCATGTATATCTCCATGGTGACTGCATAAAATCCACTAAAGAATTAGATTCAGAATCTTCAGTGGAAATAAATAGTACTATTTTTGCACAGTAAAAAATGAAGGCAAATGATTATCTAAGATTCTTCCAAACTGGTTTGTAGTGAGTAGCTAGAAAGCAAGAATGTTACAAACAGTGGGACTGACGAGTGCAGGTAGGAGAATGTAATGAAAAAGATGTCGAGTAAATCCTCAAAGCATAGGCCTTGCACCTACCTAAGACAAGCATCATAAGCATCCCTACCTTATACATAAACGTGTGTGTGTGTGTGTGTGTGTGTGTGTGTGTGTGTGTGTGTGTGTGTGTGTGTGTATGATACACACACACACACACACACACACACACATATATATAGATATATATATATATATATATATATATATATATATATGTATGTATGGTTCCCCTTTGAATAATCGAATTGCCAGAACGTCGACTCATAGAACAGTGAGACGACAGCAACGAAAACTCGTAACAGCAAACTCACAGAATGGCAAAATTAGTCTCCAGGAAAGTAACCACTTGGCCACCACTGACAAACATTTCCCCTTCCTCCACCAAAGTCCGATCTCGGAGTTGCCATATTTAGGTGGGGGGGTGTAGGGGGGTGAATCCCCCCACTCTGGAAGGTTTTATTTATGTAATTTTTTTTGTACTACAGAGTTTTAATTCCAAAACTGTGTAGTATAAAAAATACAATTTTAATTTTAATTTTATAAAATTTTGGACCCTAACTAAATCCACTACAGTGGAGAAAAGGGCAAAATTGTGTCATTAGCCAACCATGTCTTTGCCCTTTAAGTATTCAGCGAATCACAGAAGTGAATTTAGCTGAATACGTGTCGCGGAATAGTGTTCACTGTTAAGGTTTTTCGGTGGTGTAATATAGACCCCATTCATTATATTAAATGCATTAATTCTCCCTGCTGTTGCTTTAGTTTTGAACCCTTACTTATGTACTTTGCTTTCAAGCTTATCATTTCTCATTTCTCCTATGTTTTTAGTGGTGTCCTTCTAGGTGTTTCCCTTCAGTAAAACCTGAATGCATTGAGCTTGCTGCTTCTTTTATCTTCCTAACAATCACTCAGTCATCTCCCCTCTTTAACACTTATGATTAAAACTGTGTCTAAATATTTCAAAATTCTTTAAATAAATTATTCTGTTTCTCTCTTCTTAGCATTTTGTCTACATTTTCAGCTCTTAGAATATAACCATCCACAAATATCATGAGCCATGCTTTCTGCAAACTTTAAGATATACTTTGTTACTTTTCTCTGACTTTAATCACAATTTCTATTAAATTATGATGAAATCATGTCATAATATATAATTTTATCTTACTGTCCTACAATTTTATTTCCCTAGCCTTATTGAATTTATTTGGTAAAATTGTATCTAATCAAGTTGGTAATATGTTTGTCAACATATTACTTGTAAATTTAGTAACGCTGTAGTTCTATGATTCCTTAGTTGGTTGTGTTCCATGTTCCCACACAAAAGTTGTTTTCATACAATTTACACATTTTTAACTTTCCTTAATATTATAAAAATTGTAATTAATGCACCATATAATTGTTGCAATGACAGGTTATATAACTGGGTTGTTGATCATTTAAACCTGTAGTTTTCTCTGCTCTTAGTTTTTTGAGTGAATTTTAGGCTTCTTCCTCAGCTATTTCTGCTTCTGATTTGTTTGCCCTGGGAATTCAGAAAGAACAATCTTCAAAAAACATAACGGCCAGCACCAGACTGATATTTAGTAAGGAAATGTTGCAAAAATCCACACCAGCATACCGATTTCAGTAAAGCCTTCCTCAGTACTGGTTAACCAGTAACCATTTCCTTAATAAATAAGATTTACACTGCTATCTGGTGCTGGCCATTGTGTTTTTTGAAGATTGTGTTTATTGGTCATGCACAGTTGCCATACTTGTGTGTTCCTTAGACTGTCTGGTATTCAGAAAGAACCCCATAACCAGTGGTAAGAGCAGCAGCTAAAGGGACTGTTTCCATAGTGCAGGAAAATGTAATTCAGAGACATGTTAGCCACAATAAGGGAAGACCTCATTATTGGCTAATCTGTATACCTCTGAATCACACCCACAGCACACACATTAGAGATCATAGATTAGTAGTAGCCATTCATGTGACTCTCATCATTCTTGACAAGTTAATTCTTTGTTTTTCAGTAAGTACTGCTTAATTTGTTTATAACACCAGAATATCTGCCTAAATTCTTCATCCTTAAATTTTCAGGGTCTATGTATTAGTTTCCCCTCAAGTGTTTGGCAGTTCTCTGTACAGACTCAGACGCCTTGAGTGACATTTTTTCTGTAAAAGCACAACTGAAATTTCTCCAATATCTAGTTGCACACAGGACAGCTAGTTTGCAGTGACAAGCACTGTCCACATAGTTGCAAACCTGATACTCCTGACAGTGATTGATATTCTCACTCCAACAATCTAATCAATAAAAAAGGCTCTGCTGCCATGGATATGAGCTTTCCTACTGTCTCCGTTACCAGCTTGGTGGATATGGGCATCCTGAGGCAATGTAGAAATTGCCTCATGTTTACTGACAACCAGTTAATTCTCAAACAAACTGATATGGTATATGAGAGATGTATTTACACAACATCACTGGAGGCAAACTCTCACACAAAAGTACTCCTACTGTCAATAAGGTTGTCAGTAGTACACATGTTGCACCCATCATGCACAGTACAAAGCAGACATATACACCCACATATACTGAGGCACTTACATGTAACCTTCCTAAACCACAAAGACCTCCTATACAAAGTACACATAAAAAATACCCTCAGCAGCCCCAAACGCACTCTTTCAAAACAACACCCACATCAACACCTAGAGCTACATCTCATGGAGCCTCTACCTCTAAGCCCATAAGGCAAGTCACTACACGATCTACCATTCTAGTCATTGGAAACTCCATTGTGAGACACACTGATGTCCCTCTCACCAGGCTGAGTAAGGAGAAAGTTATAGTCAGTTGCTTATCAGAGGCAAGGATCCACCACATTAATCATGCACTCAGGTCATTGGACCACAATTACTAATATGACTCAGTCATATTCCATGTGGAAGTAAATAACCAGAGACGTACCTTTATTTATTTATTTATTTAGTTATTTATTTTACATTTGTTGACCAGGCTAGTCCATCTGGATATATGTCCATTTTCAGAAGAGGCCCGGGGAGAAAAGCATCTCAAAAACACAGTATAATTTATATTAAATGACAGTTTTTACAGATGCAGGTACATTACATATTTAAGCAATTCTTTACACTACAGACTCATAGTACATATTACATATGGATAGTTATAAGAAGATATTGATAATGATATTGGATTAATATATAAAAGCACATTTTCTTTATGGTTAACAGAAAGCAACTGGTATATACAGGCGTAGTGATAGGTGTCTTGCAATAAATGTGGTAATTAGTCAGAGTTCGCACAAGGACATAACCAATGTGATTTAAGGTATAGTTTCAGTTTGTTTTTAAATAGTATTATTGGGGAAAGGGAGGGCAGGTCACTGGGGAGTGAGTTCCAAGTTTTGCCGACGGTATTAGAGAACAAAGAGTTGCCAGCCATATTGTTGGCTTTACCTATTTGTACAAGTATTTTATGAGATAAGCGTAGGGTCTTAAGGTTATTGTAGAGGGAGATAAGGTTGGTAAGACTTGGCGTATTAGTAGGCTGATACAGGATCTTGTGGGCAACTGTTAATTGGTTAAATAGTAGTAAATTTGGCAACTCTAGCCATCCTAGTTGTTCCAAATTAATACAGTGATGGGTTCTGAATGTGGATCATGTTGCAAATCTGGAAATATTATTGTAGGAGATAGTCAGCTTGTTCAGGTTGTTTTTAGACAGGTTAGTATATATAGGGGAGGCATAGAGGAGAGTAGAGATTAAGTGGGTGTGGGCAATAGTAGCCCTAGCTAATGGGGTCAGAAAGGGTTTTATTCTATAGAGGGAGCCTAATTTTTTGTTGACTGTTTTTATAGTACTGTTAATATGACTGTCAAAGTTAAGGTTGTTATCAGTTAGTACCCCTAGTAGTTTTGTAGTTGAATCAGGATATATGATAGTACCGTTGTTTGATGTAACAGTAAAGTTAAGTGGGGAGGCCCTACGGGTGGGAGTGAATAGTAGGAGTTTTGTTTTTTAGGGTTCAAGATGAGGCAATGGTGTAGAAGCCATTTCTCGACTGTATTAAACACATTTTGGGTGAGGGTGTGAACTTCTGATGGAGAGGTGGCTGAGCATGTTAATGTGGAATCATCTGCGTATTGTATACAGGTAGCTTGAGGTATTGCAGAATGAAGGTCATTGATAAAAATAGAAAGTAGGAGAGGTCCTAATATAGAGCCTTGGGGACACTGAGGGCAATGGGGAGGTGGGTAGATACGTTGTTCTCCCACAGTACAGCCTGCTGCCTATTGTTTAATTAGGATTGGAACCATTGTATAACCAGCACATCTAGTGACAGGTTTTTGAGTATGTTTATGAGAAATTGGTGGTTATCCATATCGATGGCTTTAGAGAGATCAATAAAGAGGGCTGAGGATAGAGTGTTATTATTCCGATTTTTGTTAATACAGTCAGAGAAGGATAAGAGGGCAGAGGTGCTGCTATGAAATGGCCTAATGCCATGTTGGCAGTTAGCTAGTAAGTTATTATCTATTAGGCGGTTTAACAGTTGTCTATGAATGCATTTCTCCATGATATTTTCCAGGGAGATAATATAGCAATAGGTCTATAGTTTGATAATTCATTGGAGTTACCACCTTTATGCAGGGGGATAATGTGTGAGATCTTCCAGATAGATGGGATAGTTCACTCAGTGATAGTTCTGTTAATCAGGATGGAGATGGGATAGGCTATGGCTTTTGCAGCTTTTTGCAGATTTTCTGTAGGTAGTAGATCAGCTGAGGGGGTCGTCGGGTTGAGTTTCTGAATAAGGGTACAGACAAGGGATGTAGGGACAGGTTTAAGGTGAAATGAGGGAGGAGTTAGTTGATTGGCAAGAAACTGAATGGTCTCAGTGAATAAAGTGTTAAAAGTATTGGCAATTTGCTTGGGAATATCATGGTCAGAGCCTAATGGGGTGGATGTGACAGAACAAGCTGGGTGTAAAAGTGTATTAATCCCTGCCCAGAATTTTTGTGGTTTGTTTTGATGGGTTTGTTGGAGTTGAATGTAAACGTTTCTTTTATCTGGCAGAATGGCTTTTTTGTATCATTTCTTAGCTGTCTAAATTTTAAGTGATCTTCAGGGCTTTTAGTATTATGCCACTTGGCCCAGACTTTATTTCTGAGGAGCATTTTTTGTTTGCTTGCTTTTGAGAGCTATGGGGCAAGTTTAATCTTAGTTCTAATGGTCCATATTGGTGCATGGTAGTCTAAAATACATAAGAATTTAGTATAAAAGTATTTTACTGCTTCCTCCAGAGGTAGGTGTTTGAGGGCTGACCAATCACATGCCTTAAGTTAATTTTGAAAGATGTCAGGGTTAAAATTTTTGTTGCTCCTTATTGTCCTATAGGTGATTGGGCTTGGAATGTCACTCTTATATCTGATTATGAAGGTGAGTGAATGGCCGCTTATATCTTAGGGGAGGGTCCCTACTTTGTAAGTTTGGTGATGGCTATTTACGAGAATCCAGTCTAAGGTGCTTTCATTGTTATTGAGTTTGTTGTTCCTTGTGGGGGAGGTAATGGTTTGAGTAAAACCATATAGGTTAATATGAGTAATAGGCTGTTCAGTAGTACAGCTTTTCCAGTTGATATTAAAGTCACTGAGTACTATTGTTTCTTGGGGATAGTTGGTGGAAAGCCAGCTAAAGATATCTACTAGGGTGTTAGAGTTATTCCCTGAGAGAAGATAACACCAATAATATATATGTATTTACGTTTATTGAGTTGAATCTTGGAGATAAGGATTTCAACATTACTAGTTAGAGGGGGTTTAGAGTCTACAGAGGTCACATGTAATCCATTGTGATGCTAGACTTGTTCGTCTATTAAATTTTTCAGTGAGTCCAAGTAATGGTTTCAAATTCTCCTTGGTATTGTCTAGTATTCCTCTCAACTCTGTCCTGAAGCCTCCCGCCATATGACTATACTCCCATCCCTCTAAATTGTCCTTGATTTTACAGACTGTTCCTGTTATGGCCTCTTATGCTTGTCCTGTACCTTGTAACTCATGGACCATTGGTATCAGTAAATAATGCCATAGTGTTTCACACATCTTATTATGTAAAAAAAATACAATCTTACAATAACTCAATTAGTTTAGAGGATTAAGTTTCCTGCTTTCTGTGTTAAGGATATAGAGTGTCCTCTTACCCAGTTTTGCTTTATTTTTTTTCAAAGACTTGGGTAATAAATTAGGACTATCCTTGGAGTCTGGTAGTGGTGCAGAGAGCAAATACCTTCATTAAATGATGTATGCATATGAGAGTGCTCAGGTTCAAGGTTTGAATACTTTTACGTAGCTTTAAGGCACAATATAAAGATTAGTCCCTGGTGAATAGTATTCCCCTTACCTCATATCTTTCATGATGCAAAATTATGTTCTTTATCTTTGTCAGTCCTTTAAGGCACAATACGAAGAGTTATCCCTGGTGTCTAGTGCTCTCCGTACTCATCTTTTGTGCTGATGATAACCTTTTATGTTTTAAGTGTCTTAAAGGTACAATATAAAGAGTTAACCCTAGTGTGTAGTGTTCCCTTGCCCCCATGTCTTCTGTGCTTCTAAATTGTGTTCTTTATGTTTTTAAGTGCCTTTAAGTCATGATATAAAGAGTTATCCCTGTGATCTAGTATCACCTCCACCCAAATCTTTCATGTTGCAAATCGGTGTTTATGTTTCTAAGTGCATTAAAGGCACAATGTAAAACATTATCCCTTTATCCCTGGAGTCTAGTTCTCCCCCTCCCAATGCTGCAGGATTTACTCATTAATCTCTGAGAATGTGGAGGTGTGAAAGCCCCCTCACACAGACAGCTCCGCCTTACCCGATGACAGTCACAGATACAATCACCCATTTAACCATATACAGACATACCTTCAGTGCAAATCCACTATCAACCCCTCGTACAACAATCAGCCAGACAAGCAGACAGACACACACAGACACCCTTACATGCACCTGAAGCCTTTCACCCCTCTAAACACTCTCTCACTTTCAAGCACACACACACACACACACACACACACACACACACACACACACACACACACACACACACACACACACACACACACATGAACCCTCACCATAACCTGTCCACTTAAGTGCATGGCAGATACTTTTAACAGAATGGATTAAATTAAGCTTTTGGTCACATTTGTTTGGCACAAATGAGGTAAAATATGCAGTTAAGAGCTTCTGTGATTTATTCAGCTGTATAAATGGCTTACCACAGTTATTTTTGGGGGAGAGGGAGGATATGGCTAATTATCATAGGCAGTCCCCTGGAATGCCTCATTAGAATGTGCAATGGACTGGTGAGACAACTCACTGAGGTGCTGTGCCTCTTTATGCTACAGCACTGTGGTACAGCTATCTCTGAACTGGAAATGATTCAGTCAAGTGTACACCAGGCTTTCATCTTGCAGTAACATTTCTGAATTGCTCCCTGTGTCTTCTTGTGACATTACTATGCTATTTAAATGTTTCTGGTCCTATACTTTTATGTTATTTATCAGATTATAGATGGAAATTTCCTCAGTAATCTTTAAATTATTCTGCTACATCTAAATCTTTCTAAAATGCCCTACTATTGCCTTCTGTCAGCTGAAGTACTCTATATTTTTTTTAAGTTTCTTAGACTTCTGACCTATTAAGTATTTGGTTTCTCTCTCTCTCTCTCTCTCTCTCTCTCTCTCCCAGAATCTGTACTTAGTGACCATTAAAAATGTCTGTGCATATGATCGCTTCTGCTTGCACTAATATTAAATGTTTATGGTTACTTCTTATACTTCGTATTTAAGCTCATTCACTTCCCTAGCATCTCTAGTGTGTTGGACAGCATTTAGGACAGGTTCTAAACTTTAAATGATATTGTCTTTCAGTTTCCTTTTGTCCTTCATCCATTATTGTCTCTCTGAATGAAGTGTTTGCATGCATAATTCCTACCAATAAGTCCTAACTCTAAGTCATCAGTCATATTATCTTTTACTTTTTTATGCAGTCATGTCATTCTGTTTTTCTTTCTCCTTCATCTCTTTCGATTTCTAATAAACCTATCTCCAAGCATTTTATTTCTTCTAGTGCATTTCTTGTTTTGCTTCCATACTGAGAAAAAGCATGATCCAATGTAAATATATCCACATAAACATATGATTTTATTGTAAATGAATGAAGAATATTTTAAAAGGAAGACAGCTCTTATATTTCCTCAAATCTCTAGTTCCTAAAACAAGTAACCAATCAACAAAAAGAAACCGATTTTATTTTCTGATTAGCAGTAGTATAGCTGAGGGGAGCTCCAAAGTGATAGGGCATGTGATCTGCAGGTCTTCAGAGATGTGCATTAAATGCAGGTATTTGCATCTGTGATCAGAGCTGACACTAAGCATTCTGCGTGTGTGAAATAAACTATAGCAAGTGTTTTGCTGCAGTCTTTTTCTTTTTTCTTTCAGAATTGAAGTGCTTAGCACTCTGTGTATAACATTAACTGCAGTGTGCCATTCACTACACTTTAAAAGGATAGAGAGGGTTTTCTTTTTTGTTTCAGAACTGCAGTTCTTTAGTGCTCCAGGTATGGCATAATCTGTAGCAATTTCTTAGAAATGCAGCAAGGAGTTGCTGCCGGTTAAGTGAGAGCATAATGTTTTAGTCTCATCATTTTTGGGGATATCAAGAGGAGCAGAGATCCTTTGTTGGTTTAACACAGCAAAGGTAATGCCCAGTGACCCATATATGTCAGTTACAGGGTATTTTGTTCTTTGAAATAGATATGCTAAACAAGAAAGAGGGTAGTAGAAAAGTTATATTTTTGCACTGTTTGCTGCAATGAGTAGTTCCTTCAGTGCCAGGAAGTGTGCTGTGCAGAACATAAGACTAATAAAAAACAAACTATTTAATATGAATTTCAAGAGTGCAGTTGGTGAGCTTGAATTTATACTTGGCTTCTTTTACTTTTCAGTACTGGGTATGGGGAATGCTTGCTCGATGAGCCTGTAGTAAGAACATACACTCTACCTCAACAACTTCCAGGTCAAGTTTACAATATAAGTAAACAGTGTGAAATCATATTTGGACCAGGTTCTCAGGTGTGCCCTTATATGGTAAGTATTCTGGTTGCTTTATAACTAGCTAGATAAAACTTTTTTAAAACATTTGAATTTTATCTTGGTGCTCAGAGTAACATTATGTCATATGATGTCACTTATTTCTGACTATATTGTTTGCTTGTGTAAACAGAAAGCATCTCAAATAACTGTAAGAGAGTTATGTTAAGCAGCTTATACGTGTAACTATTAGTCTTTTCAGAGTTTTATTTCTGCTTTTATTATTTTTTTTGCTTATTGTAATAATTTTAATTGATTGGAACTGGCTATTTATTTGTATAACAAGTAATGCAAACAAACTGTACCAGATGCAGTGCAGAAGACTGTGGTGCACAAGCAGCGAAGGCGCACAGAGAGGTTGCCGCACACAACATACGCCTTGGGCTGATGGAACTGAGTGCGAACCTGGAAAGGTAACCATATTTCAGCATGTTGTTCTTTAATGGTGATCCTTTCATGTATGCAACACACACACACACACACACACACACACACACACACACACACACACACACACACACACATATATATATATATATATGTTTACATCAGATTATCGGGTCTTTGGAAACCCAAACTACATATGGTTGAGACCATATGTTTGACTTTCCAAAAACTCAAATGAGGCAAAACAACAAAAATCTACATTTTTTCAAAGGGGAAATACTGCCTGTACCCACCCATGTGAGGGGCTGCACTCCCACACCCCCTTTAAATTATATATACCACCTCCAAGATTGCACTACAATGGGGAAAAGGGTCAATACTTCAATACCCACTATAAAGTGATCTGCATACAAATGCTTTGAGTTTTCAGAAAGCCAAACATAGGGTCTTGACCATATGATGTCCAAGTTTCCAAAACCTTGATAATCTGACACACACACACACACACACACACATATATATATATATATGTATATATATATATATATATATATATATATATATATATATTTATTTATACACACACATGTATGTATTTATATAGGAGTATATATATATATATATATATATATATATATATATATATATATATATATAGATATATACACACAGAGAGATACCATGCCTTCACACACACACACACACACACACACACACACACACACACACACACACACACACACACACACACACACACATATGACTATGTTTATGTATATTTATACCTAAAATACACATTTTTACTGATTTATTTAAATGACACTCATAACCGTTTGTTACCATTGTTCTTAACACTGGTGCTGACATTGTTGTTTCTTCTTCCTTATATCATCATGTTACAATCCACTTTCACCAAGTTTCTTTAATCATGAATTAGTAATTCTAATTGAAGGTTGTGAGTGGTTGTAATCATTTATGGAAAAGAGTAATTAAAGAATGTCAAGTAATAGGTCTGCATGTAATTTATTGAAAAACAAAGGTGAAAAAAACAACTGCTGCAAAGAATTTATATGCATGAAATATTTCAGAAAATTCCTAGAATAATTGGTTGTATATATGTAAAAAAAAGAAATACAAAATAAAACAGATTTCAGCTAATAGTTCTAGTTACTAGAAAACTACCAATGAATTTTAAAAAGGATAACAAGACAGAGATTGTATTAGTATGAACATATATTAAAGTATATTAACACAACTAGTGACTTAGCACACATCACCAAGATACCAGGCATAAATTTATTTAACACATGCAGGTGAATAAAACAGAGTAACATTTAAAGTAGGAAAAACATCATCCATTTAAAATCTAGTATGCAAAGCAAAAAGATAAATCATGATGAAGTAAAATACTAAAAATTATTAATTTTGTAATTATTTATCTCACCTGTTTGATGTGTACCAGTTTTATAAATAAGCCACAATTTCTCCTTACTAAGGATACATGAAATATTTCAGTTCTCATGTCATTGTTATCTATTATAAGACAAAATTCACAAGTGTGTTTCCATCCTCATTATTTGCTAAGTTAACATACTGAGCTACTGTTCTTACAGCAGTTATTTCTTACAGCTCAAGCATATATATTCTCACTCTTACTGTGGTCTGACTAATGCTATACTTCCTTTAAAGACAAAAGAGGACACTGACCAATTGTCTGTCCTAGCAATGGATTCTCATCTTTAGTTAATTCAAACCTAATAGCCTGCGGAATGTCTAACCTTCAGCAGCCTACACACATTTAGATTTGTGAGCATTTTCTAAACAAAAGAAAAATCAAGTGAATTAACTAGGAATAGTCAATGCAATTAAAAAATTTCAAACAGCAATGTTTTAACAAAGACGTTTTCTTTCCAAGGACAGAAGTCAGTTAATCAACTGATGTATCAACATCAGTACTGCAATATATTAGAAGGATGAAATTCCAGAATGATAGTTTTCTCTAAATTTCCATTAGCAAGTTTTCATACTTTGAAAACTGCACAGAATAGACATATACTGCCAAGTATTTCTGTTCAGGAGACTTGAGCTTTTTACAGCATACCAAAAAATATTTTCATTGTCTTATTTACTGAAATGTGTACAAGCATATGAAAGAAATATCAGTATCACTTGCAATTATAAATAGCAAGACAAGAAAAGTATATGGCTTAAACTATATATATATATATATATATATATATATATATATATATATATATATATGTGTGTATATATACACACACAAATATATGTATATATTATAGCATTACCTTCAGATTCTTTCAAAGAAAAAATATGAAAATTATGCCTATTTGCATTACTATCAGAATAACCAAAAATTAAATATTGATCGACTGTGAAACATGTGTAAGTACTAATTACATTTTTATCACCTTTAGAGCTATCACCTGATCTTTTGCAGCAATTTGTAAGTGGATGTTTTTTATAATATTCATGTACTTGAGGAAATATTGCATATCTTCAAAATTGTGAACAAACAGGTCAATTACATTATTCACAGCTTTTTCCCATTTCTTGAATAATTACAGCTCATACCCAGAGCTAGTTATATCATCCTGAGGTGCTTGGGTTCCTTAAATCAGAGACTTACAAATTAATAATATGCAGTATAAGAAAGGGAAAGGTATGTACAGCAAAATGTTAATAGAGTACGACCTGCAGTGGAAATATTAATCACTATTTTCCACTTATTTTTCATATATATATATATATATATATATATATATATATAAAAAAAAAATATATATATATATATATATATATATATATATATATATATATATATGGGCCTACTTCATATGGTCGACATTTCACAGTGTCGAAATTCATATCACCGAGATCATATGATCGACATTTGAAATGTCGACCATACAAGTAGAACATAAAAAGCAAAAAAAAAAAAAACTTACCTTAACGCTGCTAGCAGGGGCCCCCTACACCTCCCACACCCCCAGAACTTAAATATACCAACACCGAGATCGCACTACAGTGCAGAAGTGGAAATCTTTCCATTCCTCACTGTAGGGAGATGCCGGATGCTGTTTCCCCATGGTCGACATTTTAAAATGTCGATCATATGGTCTCGGCCATATGAATGTCGGCATTGTGAAATGTCAACCATTCGAAGGGGACCCATATATATATATATATATATATATATATATATATATATATATATATATATATATATATATATATGGGTCTACTACAGTTGATTTAAAACTCACTTGACTGAAAATGAAATTACTAGGACCACTTCACTGAAAGCTCACTTCACTGAAAACTAATTTCTTTGAAACTCATTTCGCTGAAAGTTATAAATGGCCTTTTCCCCAATGTAGTGCGACCCTGGAGTTAGTATATAAAGTAAGGGGGGTGTGGGGGGCACAGCCCAACAAATTGGGGGGTGTGGGTGGCATAGGCCCCCACATATTATAAACATTTTAAACTATACACAGTGATACTTACAAGTGCAATAAATAAATGTTTCCAAAAGAGAATATATAACCAAGATATGTGGGGGGCTTCACCCCCCAGACCCCCTCTTACTTTATATACTAACTCCAGGGTTGCACTACAGTGGGAAAAGGCCATTTATAACTTTCAATGAAATGAGTTTCAGTCAAGTGAGTTTTCAGTGAAGTGAGCTTTCAGTGAAGTGGTCCTAGCAATTTCATTTTCAATCAAGTGAGTTTTCAATCAACCATAGTAGACCCATATATATATATATATATATATATATATATATATATATATATATATATATATATATATATATATATATATATATATATTCATATTTCATAATTGAGAGAGGTACACATTAATAAGCTTGGTATGAAATATCATGGTGGGAAAAATGCAAAAGAATTGTCCATGTGAAATGTACTGTACATTTTAATAATTATAAAGACACACGGTATTTTCATAAGTAAACTAAAAATGTACAAAACAAAGTAACATGCACACACACACACACACACACACACACACACACACACACACACAGACACACACACACACACACACACACACACACACACACACACACACACACACACACACACACACACACACAAACTGTTCCAAGGCATCAAGTAAACCATAAGATGAAGCTGAAGAAATTTGTCATTAATATTAAAATAGTAAGCTGTACATCTTGGAACATAGCTTATGTTATTTCTGTTATTAAGTATATAAACATACATACCTCTCATATGTATGTAATTATATCAGTTATCAATCCTTATATTGTTATATGGGTCGCTGATAGAACACATATAATCAAAATAGGGGAATCCACCTCCATCAGCAGACTTGTAACCAGTGATGTTCCACAGGGTTCAGTTCTGGGACCACTACTGTTTGGAATCTGTTTCTCTGAAGTACAAGCAAAAACTAAAGGTCTGTGGCTGACAAAGTTTGCTGATGACTGCAAACTGGGAGTGGTCATAGAAGCTCCAAATGTCAACATCTTGCAAGAGGGTCTTACACACACAAATGATTGGTGCCAAAGTCATGGCCTAAACTCAATGCAAAAAGATGTATTATCATCCCTTTTGGTAAGAGCAAAGCTCTTGCTAAATACCACATCAGTAGCAACACCATAAGCATGCACTCAGTGGTGAGTGACCTGGGCACACCAGTTGACAGCAATTTACTTTTGATCATCATGTCTCCACAGTTGTAAGAAGAGCATTCTATATTGCTCATCTCATAAGTAAGGGCATTGCTCCAGAAAAAAAAAAGTTAGAACCTCCCTGCACTCTTCCCTCATCGGGCCAATAATTGAGTACAGCCTTTCCAAACATCTGCAACAACTGGAAAAACCACAAAGGTTCCTCACAAGGAAAATTCAATGCTTTCAGCATCTGTCCTATGTGGATTGTCTCAAATCACTGTCACTTTATTCTGTTTAAATCCAATGTAACTACTGTTTGTATATTTTAACTGTGGACCTTTTCTCCCCGGGCTTCTGCTGAAAATGGACCTACGTCCAGTCAGACACTCTCGGTCAACAAATGTAAATAAATAAATATATATAAATAATTCATACAGACTACTCAGAGGTGATCTCTGCCTTGCATATAAGGCAATCTCAGAGTCTGCTTTACTGGAAACACTGTATATCTGCAAGTCAAATGGTACACATGTTACTTGCTCTAAAGATCTTAACATGGTATATGACATTAATAGAACCTGCTGGAGGGACAGATTTGTCTCCTCTCCCTGAGGTTACCACACCTTTGGAACAGACTCCCCCTTCATGTCAAACAGAGCACCTCATTGGCCCTCTTCAAATACAATCTGGACGATTGGATGGGTAACCACAAATTCACCACTGGGGTTCTACCTGTGTCACTCTTAGACATGGGCATTAGGTGCTGATCATGGAAATAAAGGTAGAACATGGCTGGGTTTATAAGGGCCTTAGGGGAATTAGCCTAGAGTAACTTCCTATGATCTTATGTAAACAAATACTCAGAAATGAGTTTCTTATTGTTGTGTTAAAGCTGGCTAGGAACATGTTCTAAAACTATATGTCAAGGCTGCAGAGTTTCCAGGATATATAAAAGTGTTTATGGAACTTTAGAGGAAATATAAGTCTGGCTTTGAGTGTATTATAACATATTATGGTACAAACACAAAGACTGTGACTACACAGACCACTGTCACTACACAGTAGAATTTTTAATAATAATGTTGTTTGTATCTTTTCACTAGGATGTACTGATCACAAAATATTTTCATTTGTTTAGCATAAATTTTCTAACATACATTTCCAGAAAATGTTGCAGAGTGCAAGGGTGTATGTATGCTGCCAGAGGTGTGACATTCCACAATTCAGAAGTAGTAATGAGTTAAGGTATCTAGCCCAAAAACATATCGGGCAGGATTCACGATGGCTTGCATGGAGTCTAAGAGTCGTGTAAGACTCCATGCAGCCATAGCGATCCAGGAACAGCCCAAAATACCATGTAAGAGACCAGCTAAAACGTCTCTTACACGGGCAGGGAGTGGATATGCTAATTACCTCACTTGCAGCTGAAAGGCATGCAAATTAGGTAGATTAGCGATCCACGAAGCTGAAACCAGCCCGTGTAAGAGTCATGTTAGGTGCAGAAATGTACTCAGTTGACAACTGAGTACGTTTCTGCAAATAACACAAGGGAGCCATGTCAGCTCCAAATAAAGTGTGCATATGTATCAGGCAGCATGCCAATGGCTAAATATGTGGCCATTGGCACGGTAACCTGATGCAAACATGAAATAATTTTTTTTTTTTTTTTCGGCGATTGGCGAGGTTTAAACGCAGCGTGGCCCCGCGCAAACGGGCTGCGCTATATAAGACATAAAAATGAAGGTTTGAAACCCACAAATGTGGGTTTTATGCAATGCATGGATTTACAATGCAGGGACTAGCAGACCGAAAACAACATGGCCACCGTTTAGTGGTTGCTAAGGGGGGAAGCTGAGTGTAAGACACGTAACTAAGCATTAGTAGGCAATCCTATGTAAATGAGTGGTAGGATAGTGAATCGCAGTGTCACATAGCAAATGAGCACATTCCGTGTAGTGTAAGAGTTAGATAAGGGGGAGTAACAGAGTAGGAGATAGGTTGCATTACAGGGGGGAATGTTAGAAAGAAATCAAGCTCATTGGAGCAAAGTGGTATGTGACAGATGTCAGTCACACAGCATAGAAAGAGGTGTGTCAAGAGATAAGCATGGGAAAGTCAAGAAATGGAAGGTATACACTGTGGATAACACCAAAGTTTCTTGCTGTGCGTGCATGCGAGCGTGTGCACGCTGGGAGGCGCGAGTAAGACAGAGTGCGTGCATGTAAGGCAGATTAAGCATGTAGGAGCCTGTGTAAAGATCTATAAACCTGTTTGCGCTGGTGTGCGCGCGTTTTAACCCGAATAAGCAGAGTCTAGTCCGTGTAAACATGTGTGCGTGCGTGGTAGCCACTGTGAGCGTGTTTTCGCTGGTGTGCGCGCTGCTCCCCCTGAGGAAACAGAGAGGAAACAGGAAGCAGAAGAAATAGTAGGAAGCTAGCAGGGAATACTGGTAGAGCTAGCAGGTGAAAACAAATAGAAGCAGGCAATTACACAGGCAGAATACTAGCCCAGCCCAGCACTTAAAACACTGCAAACAGCATTGCAGTATGTTTCTCTCAAGAGACACTGCAAGACAGGAGTAAGCTATTAGAAGTAAAAACTGAAAAAGCTGCACTCAGACCAAACATGCTAGGGGCTGCCATAGCTGTTATAAGGAGACATAGGAGACTTGCTGAGGGTGGTGACAATGCAAATGCTGCCAGACAACCCACAGTGAGGAGACAGAGAAGAGTGTACAGGCTCAGGGTCACCTACCAGGGGTTACATGAGCTGGAGATAGTGGAGCGCTATAGAGTGGACAGAGACCTCCTGCAGCAAATCGTTGAGCTGTGCAGGCCACGCCTCACACACAGAACCAACAGAGGGGAACCCATCCCAGTGGAAACCAAGGTATGTGTTGGCCTAAGAATACTAGCAACAGGTACCTTCCAGAGACCAACTGGTGATATGATGGGGATATCACAGGCATTAGCTTCCAGGGTACTGCACCAGTTCCTGGATCCCATGTCAGCACATGTCGGTGAGCATGTATATTTCCCCAGTTCCCGTGAGGTATTGGCCAGCAATATGTGTCTCTTCCAGCAAATAGCGGAATACCCTGAGGTAGTAGGTGCAATAGACTGCACGCATATATGCATCAAAGCACCAGCCGGTGAGCGGGGTAGGGCCTACATTAACCGCAAGGGCTTCCCCTCCATCCACTGCCAGGTCATGTATGATGCCCAGGGCATAATAATGAATGTGTGTGCTGGCTGCCCTGGAAGCTTCCATGATTCCCATATCTGGCATTTGACGCAGCTGTACCAGACATTTGCCAATGGGGACATCCCATATGGTCACTTAGTGGGGGATGCTGGATATGCATTGGAGCCGTGGCTGATGACACCCATCAGAAATGCGCACACACCTGAACAAGAACGCCATAATGAGGCACACGCACAAACACGAAATGTAATAGAGCGTGTGTTTGGGCTGCTCAAGTCATGGTTCCGGTGCCTGGACACATCTGGTGGAGCCTTGCAGTACTCACCAACTACATGTACCCAAATTGTCATGGTATGTGCTATGCTACATAATATGATTCTGTGAAAACAGCTGCAGCAGGACCAGCATAGGGCCAGGACAAACAGCCCCCCACCATTGCCAAGGCCATCACAGGCAGAGCGTGACTCGGAGGAGGAACAACCTGAGCTTGCCCCAGTAGGCAGAAGGAGGCGTGCCCAGTATGCCCCGGCCTTGGCAAAGAGGCAACGCATAGCACATACACTGGCTCAGTAGGAAACCTGGGAATGATACCCCTCTCTGACTCACTCATATAGTAACAGGGACGCCCAACATGACACAACCTGCTTTCAAACATGTACAGGGAGTGTAGTATGTGCATCCGACATAGGCAGCCCTGCAGCACCACCTGAGGCATGATTGCCATGTGTTAAGCAATGTAACACCATCTAGTATATGCAAACATGAAGACCCTGCCTAACATCTCACCCTCACCAAGCATGATGCCACACTATGAAGACAACAAGATCAAGTACAATAATTGGCTGAAGTATTGCTGTTAGCAAAGGGGAACAAATGGCTGACAGCCTGGGATGACATGCCGAGCAATACATGATGCCCCACCTGCTAGGGATGGCACGCACCCAGCACACCTGGCTGTGTGGATACTGGCAAAGGCTGTTGTCACCCCCACTGTGCCTTGAATAGGTAAGGCTGGAAACACAAACCCACCACCATAGGTAACACAAGGGATAACAACCTGGACATAATGCTACCCAATGCCAGAAGTCTAAACTGCAAGGTGCATGCAGACCAAACCCACCTCAGCATGGAGAATGTTAATATCTGTTCTGTAACAGAAACCTGGGTCATGGCCCAGAAGAGCACCCAAATACTACCAGGTTATGCCTTATACCATGCTCTACAGTCCCAAAACATGGAACAAACTACAGTAGGAGTGTGGCTATCAGTAATTGTCAAGGATAACCACACCCCCAGGTTGGTACCACAGCAAGAAGCAGCATGGACTATCCACGGGCATGTAACAGTGGCTCAAACTGTGTCCTTGTTTGCAGCCTGCTACAGACCACCCTCACAAACCCAGGAACCCCAGCCAGCCTACCTGAAGACACTGCAGAGTATGAATGTCTCAACAAATACCAAACAAAGCACACACAAAATATGACATAGGTGGCAATCCATTATGTACGGAAGAAGTAATCAGGGACCTAGGGACACAAGTGGATGGTAATCCATTATGTGACACTCACATTGCCAAGGTGGCAGGAAGACCTGCTATATTGCCCACTTTAATATGAAAGGATGCACATGTAGATCAAGAGAGGTCACTGTGCCCCCATACTCTTCTCTTATCAGGCCCATACTTGAGAACAATGCCCCAGTTCGGATGTACCTTACCCGACACCTGCAGCAGTTAGAAAGACCCCAAATGTACCTCACCAAGAGGATAAAGGGTCCAAACATTTGTCATCTGCTGCCTGGCTGAAGAAACCATAGCCCAATTCACATGCATACTGCCCAGTCAGAGGTGATGTATGCCTGATGTACAAGGCCATGTCCAATCCAGAATGAATGGACATGCTCCACTGCAGAAACTCCAAATCCAGCAGAGACACCACAGTGAGATATCTGAACCTCCACACATAGATAAATAGGATGTGCTGGAGGGACAGGTCCATAACCCAGAGTCTCCTTACACTCTGGAACAGAATCCCAGTCCATGATAGGCTGAGCTCCACACTCATACACAACAAGAGAAATCCGGTCATGTGCATGGGAGATAGTAGGTGTACACTGTGGGCCATCCCTGTGTCACATCTAGTAAAGTAAACCCCAAATCGGCATAATATGCACATTGCAAGGGGTGTCGAAAGACACACACAGTCTGTCTATACTCCAACATGGCCAGGCAGATAGCCTAGTATGAACCTATGAACCTATGATGATACAAATTGTGCAGGACACAAAGGGTAATCACACAGCTGTCCTAACTGATGGTAGGAACCATGGTGATAATCCACACATATGCTCTGCAGTACTCAAATATCACAAACAATACACCAAACCCACACACATTGCCAACATCCAACCTAACAGATTCTTTGCAAACTCCCCACCAGCACCAAACTGCCAAATATCTATCCCAGCAGAGTGCTGGCCCCCTGACATTGCAGATGCTGAGGTAACAGCCAGCATCTACAAAGCAAACCACACAGCATCAATGGTACCAGATGGTGTCCTGGGTTGTGTCCAACAAGTACTGTAAGAAGAATGGAACACCAAATAGCACTACTGTGCACTCACAGTCTTACCACAGGATATGTACCCAAAGAGCAGTGTACAGCAACAGTGGTCCCTCACCACAAAGGTGGTGCCTGAATGGATACTGCAAACTATCACCCCTCAACCCTGACTATCTTGGTTGGCAAAGTAATGGAGAGGATGATCATGGATCCCAGGAATAACGAGAATGGGTACCTACAGACATTGGACCCTACCCAGTGTGGCTTTCATAGGGCAGATCCTGCCCCTTAAACATGTCTGACTCATGTGAAACACACACCAAGGCCATTGATTTGGAGAATGTGGTTCACACAGCCTATCTGGACCTTGCTAAACCCTTCCATACAATACCCCAGTTGTTCAGTACAGATAAGCTCACCAGCCTAACTGTAAACCCCTATCCAAGTAGATGGGTTGCAAACCAGCTCAAGGACAGAACTGACCTGGTCAGACATGCTGCAGCCATGTCAGACTACAAACCAGGTACAACTGGCATCCCACAAGGCACGGTCCTGGGACCTCTCTTGTATGCTATATATGTCACATAGGTACAGGCCAACATGGAAGGACTCTGTCTGAACAGGTTCGCAGATGACTACAAACTGCCCACCATATCGGACCCTCCAGCTGACACAAGCATCCTACAAAAGGCACACATAGAAACAGACAAGTGGTGCCACAGCCATGTCAACAAGCTAAATGCAGAATAGTGTATAGTCATCCCCTGTGGAAACACAGTACATGGCCACAAATTACCACATAGGTGTTAACCCATTAAGTACATCAGGAGCAATAAGAGACCTGGGGGCACAAGGTGATAGATATCCTGCATGTGACAACCATGTGTCTGTAGTGGTTACAGAAACATACCATATACCCACCTAATCATGAAGGTAAGCACAGCTAGGTCAGAGTAGGTCATCGTGCCTCTCCAGTCATCCATCAGCAGCCTCACAATTGCATACAATGGCCCTTGTGGGATGTACCTTAGCAGACACCTGCATCAACTGGAAAGACCCCACAAATACCCCACCAGGAGGATCTCAGAGCTGTAACAGATGCCATGTGTTGACTGATTAAACAAACTGCAGCTCCACACAGTGCCATACCGTCTGGCTGGAGGTGATCTGTGCCTGATGTATAAAGCCATGACCAAGCTGGAATCAATGGACATCTGGCACCATGTAAAATCTGAATGCTGGTGACCTATGCAGATGACAGGCCTGAACCCCAGCACAGACATAAACAGGACATGCTGTACCGATTGGTCCATAACCCAGAAGCTCACTCCACTCATGACTAAACCCCCAGTACAGGTTATCCAGGGAGTCCCTCATTGACTGTCATCCAGAGGAATCACGATGACTGGATGGGAAATGGTAGGTGTACCCTGGATATCACCTGTATGCCATGGGTAGACAGAGGAACAGCACAATAACCTTGACGTATGTCATGGCAAACACCAGTAAATATGTGTGTTGAAGGACAAACACTCTCTGACTAGCATTACAAATGGCCTAGGGCACATGGCCATTGTTTGTCACTGTCCACACAAGTTGTGGAATACATTAACAATGTCGGACAATCCTGTTCTATGTTGTCCATATCTGAACAAAATGCAACATGGTCATATCTGCACAACTGGCCCTCAACCAGTCTGGTGTGCTCACTATAAATATTACAAGCAGTGACAGGACTGAAACCGATGATACTGTCCACCACAGTGGAAGTACTGAACCAGTACACTATACAACAATACACTGTTTGGTCAGTATGAAAGGATGTTGACAACTGTATGCAAACTATCTCATGGCAACCCTGCAGGCACAGAATAATGCCTGTTAGGTTCAGACACAAAGCAGTTGGGCAGTAAGAACACAACCTGACGTCCAACACTCAACTGTACATGTGAAATATAGATGAAGTCCACACACAAACACAGATGTGGTGGACCACAATTCCCAACATATGGAAAGTTCACACTGGGCATGCTCGCACACTTAGATAAATGAGACGTGTCAGTCAAGAAGCCATAGAAACTGTGAACTGGGCATGCTCACACACTTAGGCCATGTCACAGTTCAGCAGTTGCACACACATATCTGGCATTAGTATGTGTTAACACAGAAACCTCCCACAATACAGAAATCTGCCCAGTGCACACAGTGAAATTACAACAGAGACATAAGTAAAGTACTGGATCCCACTCATATGCAAACATCTGCCACAGTACACAAGTTGTTCATAGAGATAGGGAAAGCTATGGCAATAAAGACCCAAAAACAGTATATGAGCAACAGATACTTGCATCTGACAGGTAAACATATGGCCATAGAGTGCAATACTAGGCTGTTGTCCCTAGGGAATACAGAAGGCTATCCACAGTGTACTTGGTGTCTGCCTCCGCAGTACAGTAGGCCACTGTGCCTCAGCAAAGTTAATGCATATATATGCTCTCCCCCTTACTGATGGATAGTAATAGATGTACATACCTCTTCATAAATAATGATGTCAGAACACTATACATATGTCAGGAGCACAAACGATAGCCAGTAATTTGAATAGCGTGCTCAGCTTCTGTGTCTCTCACAAGTGTCATAATATAGTTAGGTAGGGGTTTGAATCCTGCAAGTGCTCAGTGTGTGTGTGACTGTGGGGGGGGGGAGTAGTGTGTGTGTAAGAGAAATGTCCCTTTTGGCAACTAGTACAACACACCACATGCTGCATATTCTACTATCTAAACACTGATGATGTCAGCACCCTATAAGTACAGCAGGAGAAAGCAAGCCTCCCAGTAATGCAAATAGTATGCTCTGCTAGGGAGAGTAGTGTGTGTGCAATTCTATGTGTAAAAGAAATGTCCCTTTTGGCAAGTAGTACAACACACCACATGCTGCATATTCCACTGTCTAAACACTGATGATGTCAGCACCCTATAAGTACAGCAGGAAAAAGCAAGCCTCCCAGTAATGCAAATAGCGTGCTCTGCTACTGCATCTCTCACAAATGTCATAACACAGTTAGGTAGGGGTTTGTATCCTACAAACGCCAAGTGTGTTTTTGTTACACAGTTTGTCCATGTGTATGGGGTGTTGTTCCCAATATTGCACGACATAGATCATATCAGTAATGTCAATGCACACATGATGTATGTGTGTGCCACATACACATATGTACCTGTGACCTTCAATAGTTCCCATGTCTGAAGCCTGCCTCATGTGAATACATGGAATCTGCATTAGACAACTGTATGACTGTGGTGTTCTGTGCAGGGGCTGCATGTGGTATGTGAATATACAGTGTGAGTTGTATATGGTGTCATCCTACCAGCGAGGGATACATGACTGGTCTCGAGCATATAGTCCACATGTTGTTGATGAACAGGTGCAGCATGTTTCCACCTCTTGTGGGAGTGGTAACAAGTTGTTCCATAGCAATTCAGTGAATGAATGCTAGGAACCTTTCAGCTAGGGTCTTGGAGCTAGAGTAATGCTCACACTCTATGTTTGGGTAGTTGCAGTCCACCCATATAATGGTGTTTGTAGAGACCGTCATATTCCCAGTGTTGTCAGGAAGGCCAAGTGGGTTTCCTGGGTATGGGAGGATGGTGTGTGCCAGACTATGAACCTGAAGGCAGTCTAACCCACTGTTAGTTGCACATGGATAGGCTCTGATGCTTTGTGCTGTGCCACCAACCTGGAGGCGTGTGTATTTGTGGTGCCTTTGGATACATCCCCCCTGTTCTGGTTTGGTGCATGTTTAGGGGACGACAAGCATGGTATGAGGTATGACCTGTCAGTGCTGGGGTGCACCTGGGAGCCTTGTACCAGGAGTCTGTTACTGCATGGATATTGCTGTTCTCCATGCAAAGTACAGTGTCCACTGCATGCATCCTGAGGTTTACACCGCTGGCATTGAGTAGCATTACTATTAATGTCCTATCCTGTGTGATACCTGTGTAGGTGGCTATGTAATTTGAGCCTTGCATAAAAAGGCACTATGTGTGTAGCAAGAGCCTCTGCCAATATACAATGGCCCATGGGTGACAGGTGCAAGCTGTCCCTAGCAAAGCAACGTGGCTTGTCTAGCATGTAATCCCATGCTGACAGGCATTGGATCCCCTTTGAATGTCACCGAAACATACGGCAATTGTAGAAATTGATCATCCTGTCTACATATTGTGGCAGCATACTTGGTGAGGGTAAGATGCTACTTAAGGTCAGGGTCATACCAGCCTGTGCCACATGCTCAGAGAGCCCCTCTATGTCCCCTATCATGTAGTCCAGGGAGGTACGTCACAGGTCATTCACACTGGCACGGACAATGACTGGGTCATATTTGTACATGCCTTGGAGTGACCTGTATGCTTGTGATATGTGGTGGATCATAGTTCCCAACGGGCATCTCATCGTGACCTTCTCCTTGTTCAGCCTGGTGAGCAGGACTGCAGTGTACCTGACGATAGAGGTACCTATTACAACTGTAGCAGGTGTGTTGTTAAGCCGTATGGGTTGTGACTGTTTGGCACACAGGCTTTGTGAGCTATGTGTTGCACATGCTCTGTTCTGGCATAACGTTTGCTTGTGTGTCTGATTCGCAGGTGTCTGCTGCTCAGGCAGGATGCTATTCTGAGACTCCAAGAATGTTCCTGTGTGTTTCTCTGTTTGGATTGCTGTCGTGGCAGGTCTATGTGAGACTGGTATTGTATTCACTGTTGTATCCCACTCCACCTGACAGGGTATGCCAGTACTGAGTTAAGAGAGCTTAGCCCCCAGTTTGGCTATGTGGTTGCATCTCCCACATGTGTTGTACGTTTATGGGAAGGGGAGAGGGTTGTCTGTGTACATGAGGCAGCTGTAACATTGCTACATGACTCACAGATTCACCAACTGGACCAGAGAGGAGATTGACAAGTGACCTTTGCACATGCTACCATAGTATTGTGAATCCCATAATAATTAACAACACATAGGGCCAATGGGGAACAAGGTACTCAAGGTGAGTATGTGAGGGTGTAGTGCTCTTGATTTGTTAGTGCTGGCATATATAAATGCTTTTGTGAGCAAATGCCAGGTAAGTCATATGCAATGTGTTACAGGCAACTTACATGCAAACAGGACAAACAGTGACGTTCTGTCAAGTGAGACATAGACATCAGTACAGTAAGCAATACAGATGTCACTAGGGATCCACAGAGGTGCTGTAAATCTGCATTGCAGGTGGAATCAGTGTTTCAGGGACATATCAAGCAAACATGCATACCAACAAAGCTACAGTCAGCAGGCCTGGATCTAGACTATGCTACAACAAACAAGGTGTACGACTTCCAGTAGGTAACAGTGCATATATGCAGGCACTATAAGCCTGTACCCAGAAAGTCACAGGTCAGACGAGCTGTGTCTAGCCCCACCTCCCACAAGTGTACAGACCATGTACCTTTGTAATGTAGAATAACTGGCCTGAAACCCAAATGCTCATACCTGAAGTAATAGACATTTCGAATAACAGACACTGAGCCCTCACTCAGCAGTTCCAAACTTTGTAGGATGTATGCTACCTGTCCTGGCACCACAGTATCCTTGACATGTATGGAGACTCTCCCTCCAGTCATAGTAAGTTCTGTGTTTTGGGGCTGTCATGCATGGTACGAGGTGTGACCTTGTAGTGCTAGGGTGCTGTTGTGAGTCTTGAATCTGTTGTGTATTACTGCACAGATATCAACATCCTCAAACATCCTCATTGCAGAGTCGAGAGTGGACAGCATGCAACTTGCAGTTGACATGTCCATCATTGAGTTTCAATACTTACATTTTCTTATCCCCTGTGCTACCTATGTAGGTGGCCTTCTGTTGACAGCCTCACCACCAGTATGCAAAGATGTGCAGACATTACACTATGGTAATTACTATGGGTGTATAAAACAATACAATGACATTCATACTGTAACTGCATCAGGCATGCTGGGATATACCCACAATGATATCATTACACTGTACTGTTGACAACATGATACTATTACTACACTTCTATGTAGTCACCCTGTGCATCAGCACCATGTTAACCTGTTCCTGCACCGATGTTACAGAATGCAGGAGGTGGCACAGTTTCATCATATGCACAGGGTGTGTACTTGCTATGCCTGAGTCTGCCACTGATGCAACCAATTGACATGTCTGTGTGTGTGTGTTGGTGAGGGACAGCAGTACAAGATGGGGCAATGTTGATGCAGTGTGTGCGTGTATGCAGTAGCCCTAGGTGTTATCAATTTGCATGTGTGTATGCATGCACACAGTTCCACCTCATGGTTGCCATATACAGGTGTTTGTGGACAGCCACAGACTGTACCTGCCAGGTCATACAGATCACTGTCTCTGGCCACAGACACGGTACCTGTGCCTGGCAGGGGTGCTATGGACCATATCAGGTACTAAGCCAGACTGGATACTGTCATCTAAAGCAGGTGGTTGGTGACTGGAGACAGGTCCCTGTTGGGACTGTCCAGAGCCACGTGCACGTGGTCCCCTGGGGTGGTCTGATGACAGCACAGACCCAGCATTGCTGGGGCTGCTGCTGGCACTATGGAGTGGCCACGGGCCTGTTGTCATCCGCGATGGCTGCCAGCTGCTGCTGTTGCTGGCATACGCCCACGTCGATGCCTCAACCGTCCACCATTGCCCTGGCTCATGGACATGTAGTTGTGGAACAGATCTAATGTGTTCCCCCAACATCTGCCAATGACCTCGGTGAAATTACGGATGGCAGCCGCAACATCACACATACTGTCACTCATAGCTGTGTGGCATTCTCTCAGCTCCCTCAGACCCTGTCTGGTGTACCGTTCCATATGTGACTGTGCCTGCATTACAGCCCGAAACATAGCTGAGGTTGAAAGACCTCTGTGGGCACGTCTGACAGGGGCAGTACACCCATGGATGCTCCAACGAGAACTCCTGGACATCTGCCTGTGTGGTACCATGTCAGGACCCTGGCCATGGCTGCTGTGTGGGGATGCATGTGCCACCGATACCACATTACCCTGGTCAATGCCCACTGTATCCTGTCCATCACCTAGGGACATTGGTGACAAAGGATGTATTGGCAGGATGATTGTGCGTATTGATGGGGTCGACAGCTGTGTACTGTCAATTGGCTGACCAACGACGGACCCTGGCACACCTCCCTGCGCCATTACACAGGTATCATCATTATCACTATCCACGGCAGCTGATTCAGGTTCCCTGCTGCACAACACCAGAGCAGCACCAGAACCTGTGGGAGTAAGACAGGAAGCACAGTTTACAATGTGTACACAATGTCACCACTGATACACACATGCACACATGCACACATGCACACAGGGCACATGCACACATGCACACATGCACA
Organism: Protopterus annectens; assembly: GCF_019279795.1. Classification (NCBI taxonomy): domain Eukaryota; kingdom Metazoa; phylum Chordata; order Ceratodontiformes; family Protopteridae; genus Protopterus; species Protopterus annectens. The sequence continues at coordinate 1,315,678,244 of NC_056739.1, forward strand.
CATGCACACAGGGCACATGCACACATGCACACATGCACACAGGACACATGCACACATGCACACATGCACACAGGGCACATGCATACATGCACACATGCACACATGCACACAGGGCACATGCACACATTCACACATGCACACTCCTCAGTATATGAGATATCAACACACAGACACAAACACACCTGCAATCAAACACATAGCACTACTGCTTCAGCCTATTATTACTATTAGTATCGAGTATTGAAGGTATTGTTATTACACACTCACCAGCATGGATAGGCTGCCTTGCAGTTACACCAGAGGGACCTGCAGAAATGAGACATTTATTGTCAGTGGCCACAACTGTGCCATTGATACTGTGAGTATGATACAGTTCAGTAATACAACAGTTGGCTTCCACAGGTCTACTGCTGATATTGAGAATATCACTCGTGCACAATAATTACCAAGATAACAGCTACAAACCGAGGACACACCTCACACATGCATAAACTAACAGTGTACAGAACAGTCAACTATACATATGGCATGTTACCTGCACGCTCTGAGTCCTGCTGCTGGGTGGCTCCAGCCTCCATCATTACGTATGTATGCTGCTGCTGTTGTTGCTGTTGGGCTGGAGCCACAACACTTAGGAGTAGTCCCTCCAGTCTGGTGAGGGGGGGATGTATAGCCATCCCACCACCTGTGGCAAGCTGTTGCCTGTGGATATCCGACGCACGCTGATGGACATTTCTAATTAAATCACTGCAGTGATGGCGTACCTGCTCATATGTCCGGTTATGTGTGCCTATGTCATTTACCCGATGGACCAGGTCTTGCCACAGTGCAGCCCTCTCCTGCTGGTTCTGACTAGTGCGGGAAAAGAGTATTGTGAAATCCCGCACCAGGCTCTGGTGTATCTCCTCATCCTCTGCAGCGGAGTACATAGGGTTTCGCTGGTGAACCATAGACCTGAAAAGGAAAAGAAAATATGTCAGCAATATATATCATCAAAATATGGTGCACATAATACACATAATACTCAACTGTAGTGATATAACTTAACCCCCATATATAGCATCTGTCTGTCTATTGGGGGATACACATGTAAATGACCAGATATCAGTGCTCAGCCAACAACTGTGCAACAGTACCTGGCACACTCCATATGACAGACTAGTATACTCCAGCAGTCAGCACACTGGTTCAGGTCCAATGCACAACCTCACACTTGGGGTTTGTATCAAGGTACTGTATGTGGAACATTATCAATCCATGCACTGCATGCAATGCACGTTACATATTTCACTGTTAATGCACACTACTCTTACTTGCCATAACCCTACCTACACCACAGTCACATACAGGGTAACACAGCACAACATATGGCAATGTAGTATGTTTTGATCGCAATACCTCACACATCTGTCTCTGGCCTCACACCAAGGACACACACTACCATGACAGACAGACAATCATGGTGAGCAATCATACCAGTACATAACATGCACCCAGTCACTGGCACACTCATTCCACCTCACATATTTGGTTTGTAATGGATTCGTGGGTGTGCATTGTGTCTTAGGTAGGTAGTATGCTATTGGCCCTCAGCCTACAGCAGCATACTGTTATGCTACCCTGCCCCTTGTGACACATGTGATGTGATCATACCTGCTCCTGTCCAACAGTTACACAGGGTGACTCATATGGCATATTACCTGTCTGCATAACATTCAGCAGGGGTATGTCTGACATCTACTCATGGGGAGCCTTGCTTCTTAATTCTGTGTGGTTTACTCCAGGGTATGTCTTATCTGTGCTTAGGGACCTGTACCTCCACCATGTGCTCTTTACTGCGGTGACAAGGACGACAGACATAGGTAATTTGGGTTGTGTATGTTGTGAGGTGTTACCATGGTTGCTGGGCAACTGTCATGGGTGTGACTTCACTATGTATATCCAGCAGTGGTAACCTCTATGTAGGTAGTTTGGGTGTGCTCTGTGGTCTTGTCAGTCACTCTGCATAGGTAATGTGTTTGAGTGCATTAACACAGTTACTTACGTATGACTGTGTCCTTCTCCATATCTGTAGCTGTCATGGGAGGTACATACCGTGTAGGACATTGTGGGGTGTAGAGGGGTACAGTGACCTACATGTCCATAGCTGACACACCATGTCTGCTGACATACCATGTACAGGTATTGCAGGACTAGTGTGCCACTGTGTATATCAATGGGGGGGCCTATTGTACACTTGTTGCCCCTGTTCCCCCCTGACACATGCAGTGGTAGGCAGGCATATGTGGTGGTACTGGTGTCCGTGTTTTGGAATGGGGTATGGTACTCCAGTATCCACACTGGTGTTCACTCCATGCATTTGTCACCAGGCACCTGTTGCAATACATCTGCACACATGTGCCTCACTCAGTGTGTATATATATATATATATATATATATATATATATATATATATATATATGTATATATATATATATATATATATATATATATATATATATATATATATATATATATATATATATATATATATATATATATATATATATATATATATATATATATATATCTATATAGCTATAGATATATAGCTATAGATATATAGATATAGATATGGGGAGAGAGGGGGAGAGAGAGAGACAGAGCGTGAGAGAGAGTGAGAGGGGGTGGGACAGAGAGAGAGAGAGATAATCATATACAGACATATCTGTAGACAGTCAGATCTGTCTGTATATGTATATGTATCTACATATATCTATATATGTTATGTGTGTATTACATATATCTGTACGTACATATTCTATCAATCTCGATGTCTGTGCAGTAACTGAAACTTGGTTCAAGGCTCCTGTGAGCACCCCAGCACTACCAGGCTATACCTCGTATCATGCTTTTCAGCCACAAAACTCGGGCCAAGCCATAAAGGGAGGGGGAGTGTCCATATTCATCATGGACACCCACACCTCCAGGTTAGTGGCAACACATGAAGCATCAGAGACCATCCAGGTGCAACTAACTGTAGGCAAAACTGCTATACAACTGGTAGCATGTTACAGACCACCCTCCCAATCTCAGGAACCCCATTCAGCCTTCCTGAAGACATTGGAGGATATGAATGTCTCACCAAACACCATCATATTGGGAGACTTCAACTACCCTAACATAGACTGGGTGCATTATTCTAGCCCAAACACCCTAGCCCAAAGGTTCCTGGAATTTATAAATTCAAATGCAATGGAACAGCTAGTCACCTCTCCCACAAGGGGAGATAATATACTAGACCTGATCATCACAAACATGGGGGCAATGTGCTCCAAACCGGAATTATACCCCTCACTAGTGAGATCTGACCACAAACTAATCACCCTGGATATAGATATCCCACCTCCACCCCCAACACAAAAGACTACAGTGAAAAACTTCTCAAAAGCCGACTTTACACTTCTTAAAACTGAGATGGTATCCTTTAAGCCCACTGGGCCAGTGGAAACCACATCCCAGAATGCAGAATCCTGCACAAATGCTTTCTACAGACATCTCCAAGACTGCATGGATCATGCAATCCCAAATAAAACCAAGGCCCTCCCCACCAAGGGCAGGCATCCTGTCTGGTGGACCCCAGCCATAAACAAATTGTATAACAAAAGAAGGTAGCTACTGCATGACAGAGCAAAATCCCATGCAGAGAAGGCATCTGTGATCAGCACTAGTAGAAAGCTACATTCTCTCATAAAAACATCCAAGGCCAACTTTGAGAGAAAAATCACTATGGACACTAAAGATAACCACAAGGCCTTCTCCTGCTATGTTAGAAACCTGGGCGGAAACCCTCAGATATGTTCAGAGTTAGTGCACAATGACATAACATACACTGAACCCACAGATATTGCCAACATTCTGGCAGACAGGTTCAGTGCAAATTTCTCCCCTCCCTCACCCACAAAAAGAGGAAATACTTATCCCTGAATGTAACCTCCCTGTCATCTCAGATGTCCAGGTGAGAACCGCCCTCTGCAAAGCTATAAACACAGCATCACTGGGACCTGACGGTATCCCGGGTTACGTGCTACGTGAACTCCAAGAGGAGCTAAACCCTCACATAAAACTGCTATTTAACCATAGCCTTACTACAGGATATGTACCTGAACACTGGCATACAGCAACAGTAGTCCCACTCCACATAGGAGGCACTTCTACAGACCCTGGTAACTACCGCCCCATAAGCTTAAACAGCCTGGTCTGCAAAGCTATGGAAAGAATCATTATGGAACTCATAAACAGAGACATTGGGGACTTACAGACACTTGATCCCACCCAGTTCGGCTTTGTAAAGGGCAGATCCTGCCTTTTGAACCTGGTTGACTTTTTCAAAACAGTCACTAGAGCCATTGATGAGGGCAAAGCAGTCCATACAGCCTACCTGGACTTGGCTAAAGCTTTCGACACAATACCCCACTCTGGCATCATAGACAAGCTCAACAGCTGAAATGTAAATCCATATGTCACAAGATGGGTTGCAAACTGGCTAAAGGATAGAACCCATACATTCAAAATCGCTGGAGCCATGTCAGACTCAAAGCCAGTCACAAGTGGTGTCCCACAGGGCTCTGTCCTGGGACCCCTCATGTTCGGCATTTATTTCTCAGATGTGGAAGCAAACTTGTGAGGGTTGTGGCTGACAAAGTTCACAGATGACAGCATACTAGGCACCATAGTCGATACACCAGATGACACATACATCCTACAGAAACGCCTCACTGAAACGGACAACTGGTGCCGGAGTCATGGCCTTAAACTAAATGCCAAATAATGTATAGTCATCCCCTTTGGGAAAAACAAAGTACCCACAAATTATCACATAGACAGTAACCCACTGAGTACGGAAAATGTAATCAGAGACCTGGGGACCCAAGTCGATAGTGGCCTCTCATTTGACACCCACGTTGCCAAAGTGGTTAGAAAGACTTTCTACCTTGCCCACCTTATCATGGAGGGATTCACATCCAGATCAAAGGAGGTCATTGTACCCATATACTCCCCCCTTATCAGGCCCATGAATGAGTACTATGCCCCATTTGGTATGTACCTCACCCGGCACTTGCAACAGCTAGGGAGACCCCAAAAGTACCTCACCAAGAGGATCAAGGGTCTCCAGTATATGTCATATGCTGCCAGACTAAAGAAACTCCAGCTCTATTCAGTAGCATACCGCCTACGTAGAGGTGATCTGTGCCTGACGTACAAGGTCATGTCCAATCAGGAATTGATGGACATGCTCCAACTCATATAATCCAAATCCATCAGAACCATGAGAGCTAAAGATTTAAACCTCAGCACAAATATGAATAGGACATGCTGGAGGGACAGATTCATAACTCAGAGGCTTCCCATACTCTGGAACAGAATCCCAGTTCATGTTAGGCAGAGCCCCTCACTGACTCTCTGCATGTGAAATCTTGACGAGTGGATGGGAGATCATAGGTTTACCCCAGGGGTCATCTCTGTGTCACTACTAGACAGAGGCACAGTAAACTAATTCTATTATGTAAGGGGGTCTTCACTGTGTCACTACTAGACAGAGGCACAGTATTCTAAATCTATTCTGTACACTTTTGTACCATTACATGGGGTGGCGAAAGCCACATCACTATGGCTAGGCTAATAAATGCCCCAGGGAAGATAGCCTAGTACTAAACTATGAAACTGTGAAACTATATATGTCTATGTATTTCTACATCTCTCTCTATCTATGTATACATATATGCATATTATATCTATATATATATATATATATATATATATATATATATATATATACATACATATCTCTATATACATACGTATACACATGATATATATATAATCCTTTTTAGTTCCACATATGTTTACACACACTAACGTACTGATGAACATCCATTACTGTACAACCTACATTGTACATTTCACTACAACCTACATTGATATGTGCACATAGCTACCTTCACATACATATGTATGTACAGCCTTCAGTGACAGTTGCAGTATGTCCACGGCCCTATACACATCTTCATATACATAGATGCAGACCAATAACACATATGGAGGGTTCAGAGTATGTAGACTATTATATTAGTACTTTACATTACCTGTGTTTGTTGCAGCTGTTTTCGTTGGCTTTCAGATAGTTGGCCTGCTGTCAACTTGTTTGTTTTGTTGTTACTTTTTTTTTTTTCTTTCTCTTTCTCTTTCTCTTTCTCTCTTTCTCTTTCCCTCTCTCTCTCTGTCTCTACCTCCAGAGGGTGCAATGAAAGTATTGCATGTGTGGACTGGGAGTACAGGATGTTTTTGTAGGTATCTGCACATGTCCATGTTATGGCCTCTGCACCAGTTGTTAGCCAGCATTTACTAATTGCATGCAGCCTGTTGTGTAGTGATTGCAGTTCTCACTGTGATTTCAGGACAGTGCTATAAAAAGGTTTGTTAGGTAGGCATAGCCCTTTCAGATTATCAGGGTGGGGACCATGCTGGTTTGCTGTGGACACTGTTCTGTGAGTGTAAGGGTTGGTATGTCTCTCATATTTCAGGCTGTGTTGTAGACACTGCAATGCATGTTGTACTGTAAACTGAGTATTCCTTCCTCCAGTTTCCTCTTCTCAGTGTGTATGTAAACTGACACCTATGGCTAGTAATACTGTGTATATGGGTGTGTGTGCTTTCCTGTGGGAATTGTGGTGTAACTGGTATATAGCAGTGGCTCTTGCAATCTGTTGCTATGGCTTCAATATTTGCCCTTTACATTCACTCCTTGTATGCCTGCTAGGTGTCTTTCCTGTAATGTGCTGCTATGGCTTTCCTATTTTCCATTTACATTCACAGCTTGTAATGCTTGCTATATCTGTTTGGTCAGCAATTCCCTATGTGTTTGTTGTGGTAGGGTGGTACTGCATGCAGTGTGGTCTGGCCATGGTGTGGGCCTTGACACTTAGAAGGGTATTTGATCATGCTGCTGAGCAGGCCTCAGATACTCTCAGGTGCATCTTTTATCAGCCTCATGGAATGGTACAGATCAGTGGGATACACCCATGAAATATTTTGATATTCTGCAGTTGTGACTGTGGGTTATTTTGAGCATATGTATTACTACACATTTGTGACATGCAAGTGGTGCATACTTTCAATAATTCATAGTTACCGTTGCATGTGTTGTAACACCTTTCTGCCTACTGTTAGTACATTTCACAGGGAGTCAGTGGGGCACAGTTGACATTTGTTTTCAAATCAGGGACATCCCTGTAACTCAGTCACAGTTGCTATGTCTGGGCTCTTAACTATTCAACTATGGCAGTGTTTATCCTGCTCTGAGTATGTGTGTGGCTTGCCGGGTGCTACTGTGACATTATTACCTACTAGCTACCAACTAGCATGTCTGTTTCTCCTCACACAGTACTATTTTACAAATCCACTAGATTTGACAGTAAATATACATGACATACTTTGTGTACTAGACTTGCTATATTCCCTTTACATTAATTCCTACTATTTCATGATATATTTCTTTCAGCACAATGTTCTTGTATAGCAGTCATGGCTTAGTGGTAAGTCATGCAGACTAATGCTTCCAAGGTCCTGGGTTCGAGACTGACAGAGGAGTTTTATTGTGCTGCTGATCAAACTACAGGCCTTGTCATTCAGTGTGACTAAGGCACTTTTAAGCAGTTGTAAGCGGGTTAGCGCTGGTTTGCGCGGAGCTAACTCATGCACACTGTCGCTTAGCATCGCGCACACACGCTTAGCTAAGCGCACAGAAGCGCACTCCCGCTTACTACTGCTTAAAAGTGCTTACTCTCGCGCACACCCGCGCTAATTTCTTTTAAAGAAAAGAAAATGGGGAGATAGGAAAGTGGTTAAAAAGGGGGCACAAAGAGGGTAGGACAGTAGGAAAACAAGCTCGGGTTTTGCAGGAGGGATGTAGGAAAGGCCCATAGCTGCCCATTTCTTTATCAGCAACAGCTGTGCATATGTTTGTAATTTGGTGTGAAATTTGAAACCTTCCACCCCTGAGAGAGGGGTGAGGACAACAATATTTGTTGTACAGCCAATTGTAATTGCCAGTTTACATGTCCAGCAGACATGTGTGCAAAATGGGCAGCTATGTATGGGGCTTAGTTTTTTTGTGGGTACAGAGTGCCGTTTTTTTTTTCAGATGAGAGTGGTATGTCAGGTACAGGAAGTAGGTATAGCTTGCGAGGTAGGTAGGGGAGTTTAACAGACAAGACAAACAAGACGCATACAGGGGTGGTGTATGACACATGTGGGGGGGATACACAATTGACGGGGACGGATGTTTGGATATCTCGAGCCCATGAGCCCACAGATGGCAACAGTGGAACTGAGATCCCCACCCATGGGCAGTTGCCACTGTACCTTCACTGTCCAGGACGGGGCTGTGCTGGGGGCTGTGTAGGACGGGCAGCAGGCACGCCTGTGAGTTGTGCCACCCGTGCCTCAAGCTGGCGTAGGGGCCCAAGCACATCATGCCTGATCTCCCTACGCACCGCAGTCCGGACACTATGGAGGGTGAGTGGATGTTCTCCTCTGGCCATGCTTGCAGAGGGGGGACGAGCCCCATCCCCTGCAGCACTTCCACCCGCAGGTGGCACAGGGCCACCGGAGGAGGGTCCAGCCTGGGCACTACTGCCAGGTGCACTCGCCAACTGAGGTGGGTCCGCAGGAACCCGCCATTCCTGTCGTCCTATGTTTTGCATTATTTTATGACAGTTTGGGTTAGTAACGTACAATACCATTCACAATTAGTTGTAACAGCATGCATTAGTATTTCCATTAACCAAACACCCATAAATTCAAGCCATTGAACAGCAAGCATAACACATGCATAATTTGAACAACAATACACAATCCAACAACATGCAGGGTTGATTGATGGCAACAGGCCATCAGGTTTGGATGTATGAACAGGGCACATGCATCAACGTACATGCAAATATGTATGAACCAACAGGACAAATGTCCAGGGGAATTAATTGTGAATACACATACCCATTTCATGTGGAATGGATTATTTGTGGTTATAGGGTAGGGTGAAGAAATATTTCATTAACAACTTCAAATACCTATACATATGCTGTACATTTCTACTAGCTGCAGATATATACACACTACAGGTCTGACTGCAGTTTCCTATGTGTAAACTTATGCATGTTGGTGATGGGAATGTTACTGCTACATTAATATACATTGCATTTTATTCATACACATTCATATCTGGCTCTGTTCAGCTACAGCATCCTGCTACATTTGCTTTATATGGCTCTAGACAACTGTGGATGTTTGGTATTTCATACAACCATACTATCTGCATATTGCAAACATACAGCAACATATCCAAATTGTGGGACACACATTCCAGCTTCAGTACTTTATTCCACACATTTCACTGTTTGGTTGTGCCTGTCACATTCATTTCATTCTATACTGACTGCAGTATACTTTATTCAGGAGTTATTACAACTTTATTGGTGGATTCATACCTCTTTCTCACACTCTCACTTGTTTTATTTTTACAATTCAGGATGGTACTTAATTCTAGACTTTATTGACATGTTTTACTTGGTTACAACAATCCTTTCCAGCAGTCTCACTTGTGTCATGTTTCAGATTTTAAACGGGGATATATTTCACACATGTGTTTTACTCAGCTTGTGTAGCTGTAATTTACAGCCTGCTGCAGGTTATGTACTATTACATTACAGGTGGAACATCTTTATTTCCGACTTGTTTCATTTTTATTTTTGGATTACAGGCTGCATCACACTTATGTAATCACACAGTACTAGCAGAATCTCTCTTACACTGTTACTTGCACTTTTTATTAATAAGTGACTACACTGCACTCTTTTGCAAGCTGTCATACTTATATTTTTTAACAGTTACAGGGAGAGAATTACTAACTTGCCTGGTGGCACAACTGCACAAGCCTATCGGCATAGGCTTGATGATTCATGGAACAGACACCTGCAGCTGTAATATAAATGAAGTAATATTGGAATACACATCTCCATAATATCAGCTAGGTTAATTTTTTACATAAATAATTACATGTAACTTACTCAGTAGTGGGGCGTTGGGCATTTTCCGGTCCTCCTGGATCCAACGGTTCAGTTGGTCCTGCTTCCGTCTCTTCAGGTCCGCATGGTGGTGATGGACCTGTTCACCAGTCCTTGGTATTCCTGTGGCAATGGTGAGATCATGTGCCAACCGGTCCCATGCCTCAGCCTTGTATGCTCCCCACAGGACCTGGCCCTGCATGAGTTGGGCCTCATGATCATGGATGAGGAGCCAAACCATATATTTGGACTCCTCAATGCCCCACCTCTGTGCTCGGAAGCAACTACCCTCTCCTATACCTGCCATCCTGACTGCAAATCGATTCCACAATCAGTTATGCTGTGTATTCCCGCCTATGGGGCTTATATATGTCGTTTTTCCCGCACTTATCTGTGATTGGCCATTTTGGAATTGTATCAGCTTCACAAAACCTGCTTTGTCATGCTTCTCTTTCCATTCATTCCTATGTATATGCTAATACTGCATTTCTAAGAGCAACTGTCATGGCTTAGTGGTTCAGTACTTTGACTATGGTGCACGGTATCCTGAGTTCGAGCCTGGCCATTGCTTTTTTTTTTTATGACTGTCTACTCAAGCTAGGAGGTGTGTCTTTGTAAAGGCAGTTTTGATACAGCTTGCTCAACGTTGCCCACCGGTTATCTTTTTGGTGCGGTGCGCAGCTCCGCGCAAATGGGTTACGCTGGCTTACGCGTCATTTGGCTGTCAGCATGCATATTACGCTCAGCTCAGCTATGGGCACACAGTTTCAGCGTGTTACAGCACTGCTCAACCCCGGGCACTCATTTTACACCTATTAAACCACTGCTCACCTACGGGCAGATATGCTCAGCTTGTTAGAGTGTAGCTCAGCTATAGGCACTTCTGACATTTTTTTTTTTTTTTTATTATCTCACATTTCTTCAAAATACATGGCCCATTTCATTACATTTTACATAAAATATACTTTTATATATGTACATATATGTCAGGGAATTGTTTTGTGCTTATTTCACTAAAAATAAAAATTGATGTTGTGGGGGCTCGAACCATGACTGCTTCCTCTTTAGCCGACGTCTCTACCGCTACGCTATTGCTTCTTGGCTTATTTTGCATATTTAGACCTTATATGCTTTTCCACTGACTGCTAACTGTGGCTAAGCGATGGGCACGCCCACGCAAAAGAGCGCAATTACGGGCAAACTTCTTTAAAACTTATAAAAAAAATATAACATGTTCATTTTTACATTTTATGTTTATAGTCTGTGGGGGCATGTGTTGTGTTGTGTTTGTTGACATTTACGCAGACTCTCTCATGGGGGTTTACTTTCGGGACTGTTACTCTTCAGGGGGCGTGTCTTTTTGCAGGACTCGCCCTGTGGACACGCCCCCCACTTTCTTACACGGACCGTGTTAGCCTTGGGTGTGAGTCAGCATGCCCTCATGAATATGCATGACATGCTGACGTCACACCGTTTAACTGCAGCCTCCGTGTAAGCCTTGTAACTCTTACATGGAGGCTTCATGAATCCTGCCCATCATGATGCCATAAGGTGGTATGGATGCTAAAGCAAAATATACAAAAAGGCCTTATAGCTATAAATGAATTAAAAGCATATTTATAACTATTGAAAGTAAGCAAAATGGACTGATCTATTTAGCTAAAACATGAACATCCAAAACAACATTCAGGCTCACTAGTAAGCTTAATTCCCTCATAGGTAAGGTATTATTAGTATTATTACTATTATTATTATTATTATTATTATTATTATTATTTGATGGATGCATAACTAAGTACACTAACTTATCACGCAGTTTAAATAAATTTAGGTCCAGGCTGAGCTGTTGATGGACATCTCACAGAGACAGCCTTTTATAGACTTTCCCTCACTGAGTGTCCCATCTGCCAACACGACCGCTTTATTGACTCCAAATGTGTTGAGCACTGTCATTGACAAAGGGGAACATTTTCCCTCTGTAGTGATATCATTTATTCATATTGGGAAACTGGTTTCACTTTCCCTGGGGCACAGCAATGTCAGAGTTAGTATACATAAGGAAAAGTGGGTGGCGTACAAGGGGGCTTGCCTTCTTCAAAAACAACCGCTTGGTGTCTTGGGCTATATATGGTTTAGTTGCAATATGCTAAGGTCATTATAATTTAACTCTTCTAAATGATGACTTGGATTAGTTGAGGAGCTACATTTTGATGCCCTGGTGCTCAGTGGGTTTGTTATCAGAATAATGGATCGGGTGCATGAATATTCTTTTTTTCCCCCTCTGCTGAATGGCTGCTATATCTGTACCCCATCAGTCCATCTGTTCCACAGAATTGTGAGCCAAGGGTCCAGAGGCAACATGAGACCCCAAAGGCCCATTAATTCATCCACTCCATGGCAAAATTCAAGTGATAGGGAGCAGGTCAGTTTGCTCATCCCATGATCTGGCCTACACTATCCTTCAGTGGAGCAAACCTCTCCTCTTTGGTGGCTGTTTTATGCTCCAGTATGTGCTTCCCTCAAAGGGGACGTTTGCACTGAATTCTCACTGAACTTACTGTTTGACTTGCACATGGAAGTGCAGACTCACCAGGCTTGAGCTTCATGGGACAGAATACCTAGTAACAGGGGTCATCCACAGGCTGTGCCAGATATACCTCTTGATGGGCAGGATGGCATCATCTGCTCATGTTCATTCTCCTTCACCAACTTCTATAGGTGTATGGGTCACTGTCTGAACTTGGGTGATTTATGATGCAATCAGGACTTTATTCCTCCAGAGGTCCATGAATTTCTACAGGTGATCTTAAGCTAACAGTTTGTAATATCCTCACAAAACAATAAGAGATAAACAAACTTAGCCAGTGCTTTGTAAAAATAGCAGAAATTATTGTAATGAAGCAGTTGTACCTATTGGTAAAGTACAGATCCTCAGGTTGTGGTAAAACTTGCATCCCAACATGGAATTTACTGTATAGGTTGTTGCCTATTCATAGTCCAGCATCTGTCATGGTTGTCCCCTTTTACCTTCAGAAAAACTACTACAATGGTCAGACCACCATGAAGGTGGGAATAAGTATGTTTGGACATCTCGGGGAAATAAGAAATAGCTATAGAAACAGTCCAATTACCAAACAGTTTAACCTGGCAGAGTATGTTGATAACAGCATACTTAGATAATGTACCTTATGCCATGTGCAAAAGCAGGTCAATGTGATATGAACATTAAAGCCATAGCTTAGATTACAGGAAAGGTTCACTAGGCCTTCTTCTTTCAGTCTATCCAAAATCCCTAGCTAATAATCTACCTCCCTCCTCCTTGACTACTAGCACAGCTATTCAGGAGACCCCCCCCCCCTTAAAATTCGACTACATCCCTACAGACTATATCAAATGATTACTAAAAAATTAAAACCTACCTCCCTGGCAGCAGAACAACTTCCCGCAGAGTTTCTACAAAAAGCTGCCAACGTAATAGCTTATCCAATCTCCATCTTAATCAATCGTTCTATCAAGGAATCCTACATTCCTCCCATTTGGAAAATAGCTCATATTATTCCACTTCATAAAGGGGGAGACTCCACTGAACTCTCCATCTTCAGACCTATCTCCATACTATCTCCCCTAGTCAAAATAATGGAGAAATGCAAAGAAAAACAACTTCTTAACCACCTGACACACAATAATCTCCTAGCACCATCCCAGCACAGTTTCAGACCAGCCCGCAGAACTACCACTGCCCTACTCACATTCTCCCACAAAATAAATCAAAACTGCAATCAAAACCTGCTTTCCTCTGCCCTCTTCCTTGATTTGACAAAAGCATTTGACATGGTTAACCACAACCTACTCTTAGACTCTCTTAAATCCCTGTCCATAGACAACCCAGCAATCAAGTGGTTCCATTCTTACTTACACGGCAGGCAGCAAGCAGTCCAATGGAAAGAGCATCTATCCCCTCTTTTACCAGTCACTCTAGGTGTACCCCAAGGTTCTATTCTGGGACTCCCCCTTTTCTCTATTTTCATAAATGACCTGCCCAAAGCTATCCCTCATGCTACTACTATACAGTACACAGATGACTCCACACTATTCTGCTCTGCTGCAACTCCCATAGAATTATAATCCCAAACAACCTTCAACAAAGTAGAGAACTGGCTTAATAATCATCCGCTCTTATTGAACCCAAACAAAACCAAACTTCTACTATTCTCCCCCACCCGGAAGATTGCACCACCAACATTTTCAGTCTCTTCTCATAATGGCACCATAATCTCTCCAGAACCAACTACAAAACTGCTAGGTATAATCATTGATAATAATCTAAACTACAATGCCCATATAGACAAAACTATAAAAACAGTAAACAAAAAATAGGCTCCATGTATAGGATTAAGAAATTTCTAACCCCAACTGCTAGAACAGCTATAGGTCGTACACATCTTCTGTCATCCCTCCTCTATGCCTCACCCATCTTCACTAACTTATCCAAATCAAATCTCAACAAACTCAGAAAATGTTACAACAATATAGCAAGATTTGCCTCAGGCTCAGAGTACAGAACTCACCACTGCCATAATCTTCAAAAATTAGGTTGGCTAGAGCTACCCAACCAAATCTATTATAACCAACTCATAGTAACTCATAAAATCCTCCACCAGCCTACCCACACACCCAATCTAGCCAATATGATTACCCCATACTTCAACCTAGTATCCCTTCACTTTTCCAGCAGAATGCTAGTACAACCTACCAAAGCCAACAACTCAGCCGGTGATTCCTTATTCTCTAACACTGCTGGCAAAAAATGAAACTCCCTTCTTGCTGAACTCACCACAAATTGCTCCTTGCCTCACTTCAAAATATCACTAAAGACACACATGCACAATAACTGGCTATGTCCTTGTCTAAACCCTGACTAAAATCCAATTTACTCAGTCTGAGTTACTACACTGACTTGAGTTTCCACCAAAGCTTGTCTCAGTCTTAGTTAGGCTTAGTCAAACCCAACATCACTGATATAATCCATTTCCATCTTAGCTATCTAAGATAATTCCCCTTTTCTCTCCATACCCTCCTTCAATTTATTTTTCTTCCACCCCTTTATTATCTCTAGCTTCCATCATCTGAACTGCTACCTTCCTTTTTCAGCCTCTGCTGCCTTCTCCCCAACCTACCTTTCTCTTACCTCATTCTTCCTCTTTCTTTATAAACGACCTTCCTTTTCCTGTCTCCTCTTCCTACACCCTCATTTATCTAATATGTTCTTTTTCCCCTTTATTGCTTCCTCCATCTCCCACTTTTTTGACTTCTCATCAATTTAAACCTTACTTCGAAACTTTCTTCATTATGGAACCTATTTGTAGTTGACGTCTGATATCTGTTAAATTGATTAATATCTCTGTAAATATTACCTTACTTAGAACATTCTCTTAAATTTGTAACCTTTCTGCATTTTTCTTTTGATTTTTGTTAAATTACTAATATTACTGCATACATCATGTTAAATGTTTTATTTTGGAGGTTTTCTCCCCAGGCCTCCGCTGAAAATGGACATGTATCCAGTCTGACTTTCCCAGCTAACAAATGTAAAATAAAATAAAATAAATAATAATAAATGAATTTATGTTATTTTTTTTTTATTTGCGACAAATTAATTTCATCATGAAAGGGACACACTAGTGAGAGAATCTTATGTGACATGGTATGCCAGCTTACTTATCTCCTATTAAGAGAGTACAGTTATCCAGATATATCAGCTTGTTGCAAACCAGGTGGCATTGTTTCTCTGATACATAGGAGACTTATTGTTTGCTATTAAGGAACTTCCAAGTTATTTTTGATTTTTGGAATTTTGACAATTTCAATAAAAGATTTTGAGTCATCGCTTTCATTTATATCATTGAAGAAAATGTATTTCTTTAGATGACATACTAATAAATGAAGTGTGGAAGATTGCCTCAAGTAAGCTGGACAGAAAAGTTATCCCATTAGGTAGCATTCTACATTCCAGTATCTCACATCCAGTCTGTAATTTATTGATATTCCTCTCATATGGAAAATACATTTGGACAAGATGCAATACTACCAGAGATCAACATTGTGACAAAATAAGGTGAGAAGTCATTGTGTGTTACTTGAAGTGATGACATCCTATACAAGTATTGCTTGATGCTCAGAAAATGGTTATACAGACATTCTCAGGAGAAAAGTGTTAAAAAAAACACCACAAAAATTTGCAAAACTGAAGGCAGATCTTCTAACTCTTCCTTACATAGGATCATAGGAGGTTACTAGGCTAAAGACCCTGGGGCCCTTACAAGCCTAGCCAAGAGTTTATCCCCCCAAAAAAGAAAACTCAGTCAGCAGCACCTGTCATCCCTGTCAGTGAGGGATACTGGTGGAACTCCTGGGACAAAGTTGTGGTTTCCTATCCACTCATCAACATTGGACTTGAAGAGGGTCAGCAAGGTACCCTGTTTGACATGCATGGGAAGTCTATTGGAGAGACAGTGCAGCCTCTGGAAGACAAACCCTTTTGTCCAGTAGGTTTTGCTGATGTTGCATATTAGATTTAGACCTTTCAAGTGGGTAATGCATGAGAAGTTAGACTTATGGATATGGGGCATCTCTAGTAGGACAGGGTACAATATTGCCTTGTAGGCAAGACACAGATCACCTCTGACCATTCTGTATGATACTGAGTAGAGTGATAGTGATTTGAGCCTGTCCACATAGAACAGGTGTTGGAGACCATGGATTCTCTTTGTGAGTTATTTCTGCGACTTTTCCAGTTGGTGCAGGTGTTTGGAGAGGTACTTACCAAACGGGGCATTATACTCAATTATTGGCCTAATGTGGGAGGAGTACAGAGAGGTAATAACCTTCCTTTTTCTGGATGGAATCCCTTTACATATGAGATGAACCAAGTAAAAGACTTTTCTGACCACTGCCACTACATGATGGTCGAATGTGAGATTGTTGTTAACCTGCGTACCTAGGTATCTCACCACGGGGTGTGTTCCTAGGTCATTGCCATTGATGCGGTAATCAGTAGGGGCTGTGTTTTTCCCAAATGGTATGATAATATATTTTATTGCATTTAACTTAAGGGCATGACTTTGCCACCAGTCATTTTTTTGCTGTGAGACCCTTGTGCAGTATGTTAAAATCATCTGGGGAGTCAATGACAGCACCCAACTTACAGTCATCCACAAATTTGTCAGCCATAGGCCTTTTGTCTTTGCCTGTACCTCTGAGAATTAGATGCCAAACAGTAGGGGTCCCAAGACAGATTCCTGGGGAACACCACTAGTGACAGGTCTGCTGTCAGAGATGGAGGTGCCTATTTTGACCTTGTGGGTCCTATCAGTGAGCCAGTTGGCCACTCACCTGATGAGATAGGGATTTAAACCAATTTGTGTTAGCTTTTGGATGATGAGTGGGGGATTGTGTCAAAAACCTTGACCAAGTCAAGTTAAGCTGTATGTACTGACTTTCCCTCATCCTGGGCCTTGGTGACAGTCTCAAAGAAGTCAGCTAGGTTCAACAGGCAAGATTTGCCCTTGAAGAATCCAAACTGGGTGAGCTCAAAGGCTTGGATATTGCCTATGTCCTTGTTTATGAGATCCATAATAATAAGGTCCATGGATTTATAGATCAGACTTGTCAAGCTAATGGGACAATAGTTTCCAAGGTCAGTAGTGGTACCACCTTTGTGCTAGGGGATGACAATGGCAGTTCTCCACTCTGCTGGAATAAAGCCTGTACTTAGGCTGAGGCTGAATAGGGTGCTCAATGGCAAAGCTAGTTTTTGCTTTAGGTGGTGCAGAATGCAGTCTGGGATACTAGGAAGATGTGTTCTTTCCCTTGTATACTGCACTGGCATACTGTTCAGCATAGTTGTCTGCATTCTCTGAGGGGGGGGGCGGTGGTGTGAAGCTACTGATACCCTCCCTTAGGAGGATGTAGTCATCTTTTGAGAAGGTTTTAGCCTGGTTCCTGTTATTATTACTGGTTATTTTGTCATAATGTGCTATAAACAATTTTTGAGAAACTAAAACTCTTTCTCCGCGATCTAAAAACAAACTAAGAACCAAGGCAGGTAGCAGAAACCAAGCATAACCATGATGTCTTTAAATCCACTTTAATACTGAATGCTTCCATCCCTTTCAAACTTAAAAATGTGACTTCATCAGAATAAATTTAAAATACGTTTAAAGGCAGCTATTTAAAATTTAAAAATAGAAAAAAATAACAATCATAATGTACACCTAATGAATATTAAACAAAATCAGTCATGAATAGTAATATACATTAGAAAACCTTTTACATAAAAACACTGTACATAAAATATATATGTGTGTAATAATGTATAATTCCTAAGAGACTACTGATGTATAAAAACATTAAAGTACTATAAATGTCCTACTAAAATTATCATTTAAATATTACAGGATTTTATTTTTAAGATACTTTTTAAAAATAAAATCCTGTAATATTTAAACAATAATTGTTTTTTGCTTTGTTTTTTCTTTTTAATTTTAAATAGCCACATTTAAATTTTGTCTTTACTTGGTTTCTGCTGCCTGCCCTGTTTCTTAGTTATTTTTTGAGAAACTGCAATTGATTACAAATATCAATAATACTTTTAATGCCTGATGTAGAAATAAAGAAGACGCTCCCGACTAGACCATATTTTCCCTGTAAAAATCAAGGGTTATAGGTGATATTGTACTTAAACTCCAAATGGAGCAAATTTGTTTACAAAATAAAGTATCCTTCCTTGTTAGAGGTGAAACGTATACTTCCAAGTTTTAGCTCTCGCTAGTTTAGAATCAATAAGGTCAGAGTTATTCGCTGTCCTGTTATAGATACACTGCATGCAGTGTTGTGTGCTGCACAAACTACATTTGCACCAAGAAGTTATCCCATATAGGTCAAACCAGTGGGGAAGTCAAAGTCTGGATACGGAGCATTTCAAGGATATTAAGATGACCAATCCACTTAGCTCTTTGGCTATGAATGCTAAAAACAATGTTAATACAGGTTTCAGGTTTTTGAGCATATTTTATAGCAAACCCAACATTGAATAACAAGTGCATTCATAATTAAATTCAGCTCAGCTGCACGAGTATAACAGAATTCACTGAGGGGTGAATAAAGAAGGTTGCCAGTTGAATAATTATAAAAAATCCTCTTTATTACAAAAGGTTTAGCGCTTTCATCTAACTACATAGACTTCATCAGAACATTGTCCTTACACATTCAAACAGTTTTATACTACATTCACACTAATTAATTAATTAATTCATTCACCAATCAGGACAACCATTCAACCAGCATATAAATTAACTTTGTAAAAGTACTGCAAAAATAAAAGTCTGCTGTTCCCATTTCACAATATTGGTATTAGTATATATGGTACTGTGATATCTAAAGCTAGTAGTACATCAACACACAATATATATTACATATTACATTCAAACAAAGATTTACTATTAAGAGTTTGTTATACCTTTATATATCCTTTTTAAAAAACTGTTAATATATTAAAATTGTTAAAATGTAAACCTTATTCAACAATATAGGTTTAATAGTAATATATTCATTGATTCCTGGTGGTGAAGTTGCATTCAATAATATTTGCCATCTAACCTCTTTCTCTCCTAGAGTATGCTTAATACTCCCACCTCTTTGTGATACCCTCACCACCTCTAATATTGCAAATTTAAAAGTATTACAATTGGCACTGTCCCGTACGTGTCTAAATAGGGCATTGTTCTCATCCTTTTTCTTTATGGCATACAAATGCTCATAAATCCTATTTTTCAATTTTCTTCCTGTTTGGCCCACATAAAAACTAGGACACGTGGTGCACAGAGCCAGATAAATAACGTTGATGGTATCACAATTGCCTCGACATGGGTGTAAAATATTTTTGCTAGTGTTATGCAACTGGACCTCATGGTCCTCCATAATAGCCATACATTGATTACAGTGTCCACATTTCCGTGTACCTGTCACTTGTCCTTTGACCATCTCTGTATTGTGTTCAAATTTATTCTTAAGGTTAAACCCCACACTATTAACAAACTTGGGTTCATTACCCACTATATCTGATATTACATCATCCCACTTCAAAATATTCCAATTCTTCTTAATAATGTGTTTTATGTCCTCAGTATAGTAACTATAAGGTAAAATACATGCCAATGTAAAATACATTACTATTAAACCTATATTGTTGAATAAGGTTTAAATTTTAACAATTTTAATATATTAACAGTTTTTTAAAAAGGATATATAAAGGTATAACAAACTCTTAATAGTAAATCTTTGTTTGAATGTAATATGTAATATATATTGTGTGTTGATGTACTACTAGCTTTAGATATCACAGTACCATATATACTAATACCAATATTGTGAAATGGGAACAGCAGACTTTTATTTTTGCAGTACTTTTACAAAGTTAATTTATATGCTGGTTGAATGGTTGTCCTGATTGGTGAATGAATTAATTAATTAATTAGTGTGAATGTAGTATAAAACTGTTTGAATGTGTAAGGACAATGTTCTGATGAAGTCTATGTAGTTAGATGAAAGCGCTAAACCTTTTGTAATAAAGAGGATTTTTTATAATTATTCAACTGGCAACCTTCTTTATTCACCCCTCAGTGAATTCTGTTATACTCATGCAGCTGAGCTGAATTTTTGTTGGACTCGAGTGTTGGTGTATTTTACAGTCGTTGGTCTTCATGAATTCACTGGAGGAGCTTCCTTCCATTTTTTCCCCAGTTAGGAAGGATGATTTTTTAAAGCTCCAATCCGAAATGTCAATTATTAAGGGTGAATTAACTAGATTAATAGGGCTGTGTAGTCAACCGGGGAACACAGCTGATTTCAGAAATGCTTCGGTTGATGCAGCTATTTCTGGTGTTCATTTTGGTTCCCCTGTCATTCCGGTGAACCAGGAAGTGCATAATCATCGTGGTGGAGTGCCAGAGAATATAGGGACCTCTCATGGTACAGTTGCAGCTGGCAGTAGAGCGCAAAGTTTGTGTACGCCTGAAGCCTTGGCATTAGGCAACAGTACGGAGGACGTATATTTGATATCTGGCGCCAAACCTAAAAGGACTGTTCCAAAACGCACGTATTCTGTCGTTACGAATACGGCAGCACCAGGTACTGTGAAATCAGCATTTGTTCCCTTAGGGGATTCTTATGTTACTCGTTCTAAAAAGAAAGTTTGTGAGGACTTAGAAACTTTTGTTTTGGATAATCCGTTTGTTTTCTCTGATTCAATCGTACAAGGAAACAACTACAATGCTAAAGAATACAACGGAACTTTGAGAGACATTATTTATGATTTTGGACATAAATTAAATAATATTAAAAGTTTACAAGTGGAAAATTCTTATCTGAATAGATGCATGGAATTGAAAATAGTCCCTATGGGGTTACGTTTTTTTAAACGACCATTGGGGCTGGCACTCAATGATGAATTAATTAATGAATGTAATGTATTATTTGATTCATTTGGATTTAGCTTTATGAAATTTATTATGAAATGTAATGATTACACTTTAGCTAGCCTTACTAAAGAAGTAGATAGGTTGAATGAAATTATTACACAAGATTTAGTTTTTGACCAATGGCGTACTTTATTTGATAAACAATTTATGTATGCAGATACTACTTCTCAAAAAATATTTAAAAGGAAATGTGACAAATTAAAACGTGATTTACAGCAATATAAGGAAGGTAATATGTATAATTGGAAGAATAAGATTAGTAAAAATAATAACAATGCCACTAAAGGTAATGAGATGGGTGGGAATGGTAAAAAAACTAGATATAATGTACAAAATGCATATAAACCTTTTTTAGGAAAAGGGTACCATTGGGAAGAAGTTCAGGACAGGAATATCGATGCCCGGTGGAATCAACAGGCCCCACATCAAGAGAATTACAGGGAACGCTGGCAGTAGGACCTGTACATCCCATTATTAAGTATAATGAGGTCCAATATGGACAAAAACATTTTTTCATATACAATTATACATCCTTGAACATTACAGATACACATTTTGCCCTGTTTAGTAAGGGTATGAAATTTATTCCTAGAAGCAAGTTTAATTTGGTTGAGAATGTGATTCAATTTAAAATGTATTTGAGGAAGTTAAATTTATCTGTATTTTTCAAAGGTAGTAGGAACAATGGAATGTCAAATTCTTTACATAGAAAGAGTGTTTTTACCCCACTACTACACCCGACATTAAGTATATTTGAAAAGGTAGTGTTGGATGAAATATATAGGTATGGACAGAAGGGCACACACACTATAAAGTATAATATGAGTAAGGATGAGTTTCAACTTATGTGTGAATTATGCAGTGACCCTAACATTAGAATTATGCAACCAGACAAGGGAGGGGGAATCGTCCTATATGAATCCACCGACTATAAGAATGAGATACAAGTTATATTACATGATACAAATCAATATGAAGTTTCATCTATTAATGAATTAAATATAGCATATGGTAGAATTGATGCTCTATTGGAAGAGTTATTGATAGAAAATAGGACTGATCAGGAATTATATCAGTACCTAAAAGTGAAATACCCGGTTACAGCAACCATAATAGGTATACCGAAGATACATAAGAATATGTTACATCCCCCATTCAGACCTATTATATCGGGTAGTAGGTCTAAAACCTTCCCATTTGGGAAAGTTATTGATAACTGGCTCAAACCTATATATGCTTCTACCAGCCATATAGTAAAGGATTCATGGGATTTTCTGGCAAGGTTAACTCCATCTAGTTGGAAACCCAACTTAACTCTGGTTACTATAGACGTAAAGGACCTTTTTACCTGTATTCCTAGGGAAGAGGGTATGGAGAGGTTCATTAATAGTATTGACAAATATACTGATTACACATGGGATAAAATTAAGTTAATAGAGGAATTCATGAGCCTGGTTTTGGACAATAATTTTATATATTATGAAGGGGAATATTTTAGACAAAATAAGGGGGTTGCCATGGGCACAGCTTGTGCCCCTATTTATGCTAATATGGTCCTCCTAGACTGGGAGCATGAAGTTGTTTTTAGTAGTCGATATATGAAGTATATCTTAAGGTATGTCCGGTTTTTGGATGATGTATTTATTGTGTGGGAGGGGGACAATAATGTTATCCCTGAATTTATAGAATATATTAATACATCTACCCCCTTTTTGAGTTTTACACATAAATACAGCATGGATGGTATTGCATACTTGGATACCTATATTACTTTGACACCCATTGGGTTTAAGTCCAATATATATAGAAAGGAGACATTTAGCAACACATACTTGGAATACAACAGTTGTCATCCTGTTAGGTTAAAGAATAACATAGTTAAGGGTCAGTGTATTCGGGCTGCCAGAATGACTTCTGAGTATAGTGAGATGCTGATGGAGTTGAATAAAATAGGTAATATGTTCAAGGAGAGGGGATACCCTGAATATGTTATCAAGGATGCTATAGAGTATGTGAGCAAAATGTGGGGCATCAAATATAAACCTTTATTAGGAGTGGGTATAGATAATATAAGTATAACTAATAGTCAAGGAAATGAATGGGATTTCCATACGGCATGTATTTTACCTTATAGTTACTATACTGAGGACATAAAACACATTATTAAGAAGAATTGGAATATTTTAAAGTGGGATGATGTAATATCAGATATAGTGGGTAATAAACCCAAGTTTGTTAATAGTGTGGGGTTTAACCTTAAGAATAAATTTGAACACAATACAGAGATGGTCAAAGGACAAGTGACAGGTACACGGAAATGTGGACACTGTAATCAATGTATGGCTATTATGGAGGACCATGAGGTCCAGTTGCATAACACTAGCAAAAATATTTTACACCCATGTCGAGGCAATTGTGATACCATCAACGTTATTTATCTGGCTCTGTGCACCACGTGTCCTAGTTTTTATGTGGGCCAAACAGGAAGAAAATTGAAAAATAGGATTTATGAGCATTTGTATGCCATAAAGAAAAGGATGAGAACAATGCCCTATTTAGACACGTACGGGACAGTGCCAATTGTAATACTTTTAAATTTGCAATATTAGAGGTGGTGAGGGTATCACAAAGAGGTGGGAGTATTAAGCATACTCTAGGAGAGAAAGAGGTTAGATGGCAAATATTATTGAATGCAACTTCACCACCAGGAATCAATGAATATATTACTATTAAACCTATATTGTTGAATAAGGTTTAAATTTTAACAATTTTAATATATTAACAGTTTTTTAAAAAGGATATATAAAGGTATAACAAACTCTTAATAGTAAATCTTTGTTTGAATGTAATATGTAATATATATTGTGTGTTGATGTACTACTAGCTTTAGATATCACAGTACCATATATACTAATACCAATATTGTGAAATGGGAACAGCAGACTTTTATTTTTGCAGTACTTTTACAAAGTTAATTTATATGCTGGTTGAATGGTTGTCCTGATTGGTGAATGAATGAATTAATTAATTAGTGTGAATGTAGTATAAAACTGTTTGAATGTGTAAGGACAATGTTCTGATGAAGTCTATGTAGTTAGATGAAAGCGCTAAACCTTTTGTAATAAAGAGGATTTTTTATAATTATTCAACTGGCAACCTTCTTTATTCACTCCTCAGTGAATTCTGTTATACTCGTGCAGCTGAGCTGAATTTTTGTTGGACTCTAGTGTTGGTGTATTTTGCATTCATAATTACTTTATCCACTTTTCTGTTTGCTCCCAGTGCCTAGGCTCCAGTTTGTCTTCTGCTCCATAAGCAGATTATCACATTACGTTGTCTCCTGTCTTGCTTGTTGAGGTTATAACCTACAGGAATTGCTTCCTTCTTCCATTTGCAAAGCAACTTCTTACCCAAGTATTTTTTGTCACCTTATAAGTGTAATATTCTGTCTAAATATGTTTAACCTGTAACCAGAAACATATATTTTTACTTCCAGATTATCTTGCCTTTCATTCCCTGCATTTCAAAGGTCGGGTCAGGTATAACATATATCCATTTGAGTTTCATACTTCAGATGCATCAAAAAATGCATATTAGTGCAAAGCCTGTTATTCTAGCAAGTTTATAAGTTTATAAGAGGAATATTTAAAATCTGTCCCTGACTTTGGACTTTGTCTCCTCAATTGGTTTTGTCTTTGCCCAAATTTCTTCTGCTTAGAGGTTGAGCGGTATGACCTCTATCATGTAATTCCTGTCTAATGTTTTCTCAGTGTCCAGTCTGATAAGTAGGAATGGTTTCTTCTTTCTTTCAACCTTCCTTTGTTTAATGAGCATCCTATTAATGTTGTCAGATGTCTGCCTTCTGTGCACAAATCTGCACTGACCCTGATCTCCCCGTTTTGAAAAAACACTTGCTACCCTCTTTGCTAAAAGAAACATAAATGTCTTATATTCATGGTTTAACACTGAAATAAGTCTACAGGATGCCAGTTCTATTGAATATTTTCCCTGCATAGATGAAACGGCTATGACAGAGCAATTGTAATAGTACTGTGGAAATCCACATGTCTCTCTAAATTTTCCTTACATTATAACCTGCTTTATGACTCGTATAGCTGATAAGTCTGTTTTGTAAGTGGATGAAAAGTACATATTCTGTTATTTTTGGGAGTGGTGTATTACAACTTTTGGAAAAGGTAAACAATCATTTTGCAAAAGATATAACAGGGACAGACCATGATAAGACTGCTACTTTAAAATGCAAGTGTTTTGTGAATATTGAATAATGCTCTTGAGGATATATCAGATTTATAATAGAGGGATGTGGCCAGACAGGCATGCTTATGGCTAGATATGAAGAAAAGCTAAACTGTAAACAAGTGGAATTTCTTTTCAGATAGCTTTCTACATTCCAGTCACATTACACAGAGGCATGGATGAACCACAAACGTTGCTCCAGTATTATTCATGGATACATGTTGAAAGACATCCTAAGCTACATATACTAGAGGCTCACTCTCAAAGCAGTTTAGCAGCTGTAGTAGTACAAGCACATCCAACAAGGAAGACTTCCAAGGAAGTAGTAGGAAACATTAACTGTTTCTGGGTGCTTGGCCTTGGAGAGATGGGGCAGGACATCAACATTCACACATCCATAATGCCAGATTGTGAACCATGGCTTTTGCTGTAGCAAGCAACCGACTAAATGTCAGGAAATTCCTACTAGGAGAGTTGAACTTTATTTGGGGTTAATCAGAGTCTCTTTAATTGATGGCAGGTGTGCACCCAAGAAGATTGAATGCTGTAAGTAAATCAAAAGGTGCTTCAATAAAGTATTATTTTAAGGGTGTGCACACACAACAAAGTATTAGTTTAAAGGTGTGCACACTTATGCAACCAGCGTATTGTACATTTTTTTATTTTTTATATTTTTTCCCCTAACAGATCTGTTTGTTTTTCAATTGAATTGTACAGGTTATATGTCACATTAAAGGTGGGAAAAGTTTTGAAATGATTTATTGTGGTCTAAATTTTTATATCACAAAAACCTGACATTTTAACAGGGATGTGTAAACTTTTTATATCCACCGTATATCCTACTTAACCCCCTGTAATTTGACCACCAAAGCTGATGCATGCATGCACACATGCAAATACACACACACACACACACACACACACACACACACACACACACACACACACACACACACACATATCCAACCACTTACCTGTCCTCTAAATTCCCTGACTCCTGGAAGCAATGGGTAAACATGTGCTTTTGGTGTGCTCATTAAGATGACCGCTGAGATAAGTTATTTGGCATTGTTCCACAGTGTAAATGACTTAATACAGGCATTATTGAGGGTAAGAGCACTTGGCTAATTATCATATGACCATACCCTGGAATATCACATTAACATTTGTGTTAGGCTGCAGAGACAACCCACCATGCTGTGGCACTCCTTCCTGGTACAGTACTCTAACTGGGGTGTCTCACATCCAGAAATTGTTAGTAAGAGGTGTACACCAGGCTTACTCCTTGTAGAAACTTTTCAGAATTGGTGTTTATGTCTTTCTTTCTAGAAGCTTCTACCCACTAGTCTGCAAGGGAACTACCAACCTCATTACATCCATTGTGGGACAGCAATGCACAATATTTCTTAAGCAGCATCCTAAATGTTTCTGGCGTCTTAGACTGATCACAGCTGCTCTGACACACAGGCTAGCACTGATGCAAAGGTTTTGTAAAATGTATTACCCTGTTCTTATTTTTTGATCTAGGTCATGTGTTTTCTTTTATACTGTATTGCAGTCTTTCTGTATGCTTCCTTACTTCTGTACTGCTCAGAAGACTGCTAGAATCAAATAAAATCACAACATACTCCTTAAAGAAAACAATTAATTACAATAATTATTTTTATTGACGATAGCCTCAGTCTTAAATTCCCCTTCATCAACCATTTATTTATTTATTTTGTTAGCCAAATTATCCAACTGGGTTGGGTCACAGTTATAGAGAAGGCAAGGAACTTTTTCTGGTTACTTGAGTTGTTTTGATCCAAACAGTAAGTACATGGCAACTGAGAGAATCAACACTAAGACTACAGGATGAAGCTCATTACCAGCTAACATTGTTAATTCTGAGCAGGAAACTGCAGGAAGATATCTTAAACATGTCAGAGTCAGATTCCAATGGGAAGTACCCCTAAAGAACAATAAGATAGCTGGACAGCATGTTTACAAGTTGTTAAAACTTACAGTTTAGTAAATTAAGTATTAAAATAACACTGTCCTTTAGCTGGAAATGAAAACATGAAGTTAAGTCTCAGGATGAATAATAAGATATATGATTTGTATTAGTCTGTGTGTGTTCTCTGTGCTGGTCAGTTATATTTACTGATTATGATCCGTGAACTTAGTAAGCTGTAGTGATGTACTGCAAGAGTCAGACACAATGACTGTATTAAAATTCAACATTTTAAGCATTACCTCTTCCTTCCTTGCTATAATATAATTTCATGGGAAAATGTTTAACTTCTGGTCATATGGGAAAGTTGTTAGAAGACGTTTTGTAGGACATACATAAACAATATGTTGTATGTGCCATTGAAAAAAAAATCAGTTTAGCATCCATCAATCAGTTTAGCATCCATCAATGTTCCATCTTTTATGGAAATACTGGTGCCTCCCTTATATTGAATTGCACTCTTTGTTTTTTGTTTGTTTCTTAAACTAATTGTAAATTAACCAAAAGTGATTTCCTGGCCCCGTGATGTCTACACAGCACTGCAAACATGGACATTGTGTTGCTAAGGAGTCTTCTTCACCACCGACAGATGGATCCTGGGGTGCATGGAGTCCTTTTGGGGCCTGTTCAAGATCCTGTGGAGGTGGCATAAAAACGTCTCTTCGAGAGTGCAACAGGCCTGAGTAAGTCAACAAAAGTACAAGGAATTGCTATCTTTTAAAAAGAACTAAAATGATACATGTGTTTTATATGTTTTTTCACAAAAATATAACCAATATCACATAACTTGGTCCAGAATACTTCACAGAAACACCTGGTGATGATATGTTTAATGTATGAATAAAGCTATTTATCACCCAAAGTACAGAGAATGGTGAAAACTATTGTATAAAATGTCAAAATGTCAAAGTTTATGCAGCTCCTGCAGTCTGAAAATGTTACAGCTTAAGTTAAAAAAATATAAATTAAAAAAAAATAATAATAATAATAATAATGGACTCATCCGTACAATGTTCTGAAAATATAAAGTAATAACTTGGGTAACAGAGTTAAAATACAGAACTTGTAACTGCAAGTCTTGGAAGAGCATGGTTGAAAGTACAAAATGGAGGCTTAGTGTATATATGTATAAATTTGTATATACATATATATATAAGATTGCTGTGTTTGAGTGCTCCCTTTTTTCCAAGGTATGGTTATAACCCAGAGTTAGTACACATAAGAAGTATGGTTGTGGGGGATGTGCAGCCCCCACATTTGAGGGGAGGGATGCAGTGGACATGACCCCTACAAAAGATAACTTTAAAGGAGAGCAGTGATTGTCAACATCACTTGTTCTACTTGTTTTTCTTGTAATTCCAGGACTTACATCTATGGGTCTCATAATTAAAATCAGGAGCAAATAGCTTTCACTAACAATTATATCAACATATAAAATCAAATTCTTCAACACTTTGTTGTCTATTCTTGAGTTTTAACTATGGAACTTTCAGGTTACATATTAAATTGCTTCCTTAGAAAAAAATAATCCTGTTGAAAGGTCTGATGTTCATTATAAGGATGACTGCTGCACTGCAACATTAATTTATATGAATGAGTTGCCTGTCTGAGGGAGACATCAGTGTTCAATAAGATTTTTCAGAAGTTACACCCCCTCCAGTATGTATGGCTATATTTTTAACCCATGGACCTTAGATGGCAGATGGGCTATAAGGAGAAATAGGTTACTTGCTTATGCAATTCCTTTTGTTGTCTGAAGTAAATGGTCACTCTCTTACTGTTGCAATTTTCTCAGCAGATTTGATACAGCGTTCCTGCTTCAAACTGCAAGTCATTTTATTTAATTTGATTAAGGATTAATTAAGCACCCTGAGAAAGTTACTAATAAGTGGTGTTGCTGTAGTATCCCCCTCCCTCCAAAAATACTCACAGGTATTACCTTTTTAGGCTGGGGAATAGCACATTACTCACTCCTGTGTACACTTCTTTTAATGAAAAAAGACATTTGCAAGGCAAGATAAGAATTCATTAGCATTTATTGGTATACAAAGCTGCCATATTAGTTTTTTAGTCAGTGGAGAAAAGCAAGGTAAAAAGGGAAGCACACTGTGGTCTTAAAGCA
The DNA here is from genome assembly GCF_019279795.1 of Protopterus annectens. NCBI lineage: Eukaryota > Metazoa > Chordata > Ceratodontiformes > Protopteridae > Protopterus > Protopterus annectens. The sequence goes on from NC_056739.1 coordinate 1,315,708,256, forward strand.
TATTCTCTAACTGACGTCCCAGGGTGAATGCCATTCTAGTTTCCTTACTCATTCTGCTAACCACATTATTTCAAGGAAATCTGAAGTAAGATAAATGGTTTTGACTTCTGCCATCTCAAATGAAAAGAAGAAACCACTTCAGAGCATAACTAATGATGAAAATAAAAAAAAAATAGAAAAAAACTTAAACAGTAAAAAGCAAATATTTCCCAAGAGATTAGTCCTCAGATGTCTGACTCAAGAAATGGCATTAAGTGTTTGTGATTCCAGAGACCATCCGCACCCCTTTCAGGATTCTTTTCCAAAAATCTTGCTGGGATGAGCAATGGATTAGAGAGGGGCTATACTCAAGCCTGCTTAAGAAATGGTTTAGTATCACAATGGCCCCAAGCCTGGCAAACATAACCATAGCCAAGTGGGAAGAAAATGCCATCTATACCTCTGAGTATTTCCCATTTATGAACCATTTTTATTACTTTATTGATGATATTTTCATCTCTTGGAACAGCTCAGTAGAAAAATGTAAGGAATTTTTTTTATTACATTGAAAAGATAGCAGATTCCCTACAAGAGCTGGATGTAGCACTAGGTGATGAAGGCAGTCTCCTAGTGTTCACTAGCTGTGAGGGGGCCTGCTGGTTAGGAGAAAAAAATGTGTTTTTTTTTAAGGGCATTCTTCTTTAAGAATGCCCTTTGCATCTGGTCACACAGATGCAACAAGTGTGTGTGCCCAGTTTATATTTTCATCTTCTGCATCTGTGCAATCTGTTGTTACACCTTTATCTTCCATGGATTCTGAATAACCAAAGACGTTTGGACTGCAGACCTCAGATGGACAAGTAGGAGGTATGTGTGTAAAGAAGTATGTAGGTGTGTGGGTGTAGGGTGGGGGGGCCCAATCCATTACCATGCCTAGGACACCATTTGAACATGATCTGGCTCTGCTTCCTGCATTTTACTAACCGTTAAAGTTTCAAAAAGGTAGAATTTCTGAATTTCACCATTTACAAAAAAAGAAAGTGATACAGTGTTAAATATTGATCTGTTTAGAAAACCCAAACTGGCCAACCTGTTGCTACATGCAAACAGTATGCATCCCCAAATCACAAAGAAACATTTTGTACAGTCACATGGAATGAGGGTAGCTTGTCTGGGTAAATTATGAGGTTTCTACATTACCTGGTCAAAACTACAAAGTGACTTTCTTGAAAGGTACAGTGCAAACCTGATAAACAACATACTCTTTCCCATTTCAACCATGAAAGAGAAAATGACACAGCTCTATTCAATCCACCATAAAAAGAACAAATTAATATATTAAGCTCAGAAAATGATGCTGACAAAGAGAAACAAAAAATAAGTATTATTCTCACTTTTCAAAGGACTCCCTGCAAGTAAAATGTACCATGTTTGAAAACTGGAGCATCATTCGTGGAAGCCAGTCCATTAATAAGATACTTGACACTGAGCTACTTTCATCTATCATAAAGGGTGAAATATTAGGAGCTGGGTAGAAAGACATGCTTTGCCAACAACATAGTCAAATGCTAGCACCTTTCCCTGCATGCCTCCAGGATGCAGATGCTGTGGCTTTGAATAAGAGAAGCAGCTTTTATTGTCCAAACTTAAAAAAAGAAATATTACATGACAATGAGAGATGACTGCAAACGCAAGTTTGTAGTTTAAAGGGTCAGCTTCACACCATGTAGAGCATTCAACATAAACAAAACTATCAATGCTCTAAAGGTAAATTTTAATAAACCATTATCAGACATCCACCTAAAATATCTTAATAATCCACTAACCAGACATGCTGTACACCGCAGACTGCAGAAAATTTGAGAAATTTGTGCTCTAATAATGGCAAAAGTAACAACTGGCCCACTCGAAGGCAACATAGGAGTTACACTTGAGAAAATGCAATTACAGTGGCAAATTCACCTAAAACCTTACTGTCACCCAGACCTGAACACAAACTGCTCCATCAAATCTGCAACTTTACAGTAAAGGCTATTATTGTTCTGTTTTCTAACAGTTAGATACTGAATTTTTACATTCCTTCATTGTATTTGTAATTACCATTATAGTCATATAAGTTGACTACTACAGGACCAGTAAGGAAAAATTACGTAAATTAACATAATGGGATTAGAAGCAGTTTCACTTTTCTATGTAACATTGCCTTCTCAACCATAGTTTTGTCATTTCAATAAGTTTTAAAAATGTTCCTGCATTAAGTTGTACAAGATTCTAATACTGGTTTACATACACTTGTTGTTTAATGTTGCTAAATCTGTTGATTTTTTTCTGTACTCGAAATCAATCAAGTCTGTCATTCTGTCATGTGCACATATTTATTATTTAATGGTGTTAGCCATATTAAAGCCATATTAATGTCCTTAATACCATTCTATAGTTCTACACTGATCTGATGAAGCCTCACATACTTATTTGTAGTTAGGCGGAAGAGCTTTAGACTCCTGAGTTTATTATTTTGTTCTTTGTCCTTACTTGCATCACTTTCAATAACAGCAGTAAACTGATGTTTCTCAAGGCCAAAATGTATCTTTTCCTTTATATAAGCATAGTCACCAAACCATGATCTTATCTCCAAATTTCTGTAATAGACTTCCCTAGGCTCAGTTTATGCGCACTGGTGCAATGCTGCCTTCCTGCCCTAATTAGATTTACCACTTTATATTATTTACCCCTAGCTTCACACATTTAGTTTGTCTCTTTTCAACAAAGACTCACACATTTGTAATTACCTTCACATCACAGGCTCAGTTTGTGTTAGTTTGCATCCTCTATCATTTGCACTGTTTTAGTAAGTACGACTACTGGCAGTGGACATTTCTGTATATTAAACCTAATGTTTCTTAGTGGTGTATTAACAATCTTTGGATTACTTTTCTACTTGTTTCTTTTCTAGATGCATTAATATTTTGCCTATAGTTAATGACCAACTAGTCTAAATTCAGTATACTACAAGGATTAGGCAGTCTGTATAGATGCATATTTTTCCACTCTCCCTATACATCTCTGCAAAAGTATTTTTTGCAACAGGCACTGGTACAAGACACACTTACTGGAGGCTCACTGATTCCTATGGTGGGAACTATACTTTGCTGGTTTATAGAGATTATTACTGTGGCGACTAGGATTTACGACACATGTTACTAACAACCTCTTATATTCTATCTGTTTTGACAGCATTTAGATGGCACACACAAAAATAGTTATCTCAAACCTGTTTGGTTCCCTGTCATTGAATGCTGCAGTTTGTCTTAGACTTAGCACATACAGAGCCCTTTCCTTTGTCTCGGAACACACCTATAATTGATGTATCAATAGAAAGTCGAATTTATCCTGCCATGGAAAGGGCGGCATGCTACCTGACCTAAAGGATACAAGGTAGGTCCTCCCAGTCACAGGTTCAGACAGATTGTCCTGACTAACTGCAGTTATGATTACTAGAGTATACTTCTGGATTTTAATTTGACTAGTTGTCACATATTTTAGTACTTGTTGTCCCATTTAAAAATGGTAAATGGCATCTACTTATGAATTCACATATACAATGATGTACTAATAGTTATACATAGCCAGGGATGTATCAATTAGGCACTAGCTACATAGGTCAGGAATACAGCACATAAGCTATAACCTATTACCTACCGATAGGAGTAGATATGCAGAACAGGTGTGAAAGATAAGACTTAATCCTACTGAAGCTTGGATAAACAGCCGATGGCATACATTTATGAGCCCAGCTTGAGTGAATTGACAATGATCTTTCTGTTAAAGTAGATAAATACTGCATGTCAGTAGAAAGCTCTTTTTAAGGGTGAAAGCACTCATCTATTTATTTTTCAATAAAGAAGTTTTGATTTCTAAACAAGTTATAAATGCTTGATTTCTTTGAAGTCTCAACTGAGCTTGTCTACAGTGCATGGTTCTTTTTTTCCAGATTTTTTTAGGATTTTCAACCAGCGGCTTTGTTGCTCACAAGTACCAGCTTTCTTTATGGTCCATTGATTTTCCTTGTGAGAGGGAGATGTCTTACCTCTTAAGTCTGGAGAACTATTGTGTCTCAATACAAGTCTCTGTGCTTTTCTTTATATCTCTCACTAGCAATATCTACAGTATATTTATCTATCTGTATCTCTCTCTCTCTCTCTATATATATATATATATATATATATATATATATAGTTTATATATTAAACTATGTATATGTATATATATATATATATATATATATATAAATATATATATATATGTGTGTGTGTATCTTGGGTGCTGGTGAGACGGTCGCATGATTGTTAGATTGACAGCTGCCTAGTCAGCTGCAGCTGATTGACAGTGTACAAGGTCACAGAATTCCAGGGGTTAGGGAATTTTTCCCTTATCCCATGTTTATACTATTTTTTAATTAGTATATATAATTAGAAGGCAGTGTAAAGGTGAAGCCCCCCCCCCCCCACTGCAAAAAATGATATTTTTTTTAAAGTGAAGGATTGCATGCACCTAGGCTGTTTATCTGCTCTTGTATACTGGAATGTTAATGTCAGCATTGTTGTTTTCACATCAACACTCTGCCAGTTGACAGTAGGAGTTTTTGCTTATATATATAGTGGATATAAAAAGTTTACACGCCCCTGTTAAAATGCCAGGTTTTTGTGATATAAAAAAATGAGACCACAATAAATCATTTCAAAACTTTTCCCACCTTTAATGTGACCTATAACCTGTGCAATTCAATTGAAAAATAAAGCTGTTAAGGGAAAAAATATAAAAAAATAAAAAAAAAAAACATATAATACACTGATTGCATAAGTGTGCCCACCATTAAACTTCTACTTTGTTGAAACACCTTTTGATTTAATTACAACATTCAGTCTTCTTGGGTAGGAGTCTATCAGCATGGCACATCTTTACTTGGCAATATTTGGCCACTCCTCCTTGCAAAAGTGCTTCAAATCTGTCAAATTCCAAGGGCATCTCTTGTGCACAGCCCCTCTTCAGGTCACCCCACAGATTTTCTATTGGATTTAGGTCTGAGCTCTAGCTGGATCATTCTAAAACTTTAATTTTTTTCTGGTAAAGCTATTCTTTTGTTGATTTGGATGTATGACTGGGGTCATTATTGTGTTGAGAGGTGAAACTCCTCTTCATTTTCAGCTTTCTAGCAGACACCTGAAGGTTTTGGGCCAAAAGTGACTGGTATTTAGAACTGTTCAAAATTCTCTCAACCTTGACTAAAGCCCCAGTTCCAGCTGAAGAAATGCAACCTCAAAGCATGATACTTCCACCACCATGCTTTACTGTGGGGATGGTGTTCCTTTTGTGATGCAAAGTGTTGTTTTTGCACCAAATGTACCTTTGGAGTTGTGGCCAAAAAGTTCAACCTTGGTCTCATCAGACCATAACACATTTTCCCACATGCTTTTGGGTGACAATGTATTATTTTGCAAATTTTAGCCAGGCCTGGATGTTTTTGTGTGTAAGAAAAGGCTTCCTCTTGCAACACTACCCCATAGTGCAGACATATGGAGAATACGGGAGATTGTTGTCACATGTAGTACACAACCAGTATTTGCCAGAAATTCCTGAAGCTCCTTCAGTGTTGTTGTAAGCCTTTTGTCAGCCTCCCTGACCAGTTTTCAGCTTGTCTTTTCATCAATTTTGGAGGGACGTCCAGTTCTTTGCAACGCCACTGTTGTCCCATATTTTCTCCACATTTTGATGACTGTCTCCACTGTGTTTCATGGTATATCCAATGCAGTGGAAATTGTTTTGTACCCTTCTCCTGACTGACACCTTTCAATAATGAGATCCCTTTGATGCTTTGTAAGCTCTCTGCGAACCATGGCTTTTGGTGTAGCAGGCAACTGAGTAAATGTCAGGAAAATCCTACTAGGACAGCTGAACTTTATTTGGGATTAATCAAAGTCTCTTTAATTGATGCCAGATGTGTACCCAAGAAGAAATATAGCTTGTTGTTCCTAGACAGTATACCATCCTTTACACTGTATACTCTCATGCTGTCTGTACGTTTGAGGCCGGATTGTGACTAACAGTTTATATCAACAACTGATTAGACTGCCCTAGACCCACACAGGCTTTAATGAACTCCACTACATACCACTAAGAACTGTGAAGAAAAGTAAAGGAATAATGCTCACACTGTCCATAGCTCTCACAGAACTGACAGCAAACTTTTGTGCACTCCTTGAGGTTTGATTTTTGAGGGAAAGTAAAGAATAATGATCGCACTGCCCACAGCTCCGTACAAACTGTAGCAGATTTGTTTGCATACCTCTGAGGATTGATTGTGAGGAAAATTTAAGAAACAATAACCTGACTGTCCTCAGACCCACTCCACTCGTACAAAATCTATAGCAAGCTTCTGTGGCATTGTTGGTTTTTAACCAGGGAAAGTCCAGGGCAGAGGCCTCTGCTAATACAACTACCAGACTCCAGAATTTCTCAGATTTGAGATATTCTGTGTTACATCTTATGCCTTATATTTTAAAGATAATGACTTAACTGCTATTACTTTTAATACTCTCCAGATAGTATGCAAATCCCAGTGTTATATGTCTCCACACATAAAAATCAGTGGCATTATTTTTTCACACACATGATGCTTTGATTTTATTCCACATGCTCATTCATATGGACACTGCCCTGCAACAGACAGGCACACACCCACACCCACTCACCCTCTCAAACATTCTGTGAATGCTTACTTATACGCAAATTAGATGAATGCCAATTCATCTATAATGTCTTTGTTGTGGACCTGGATTAAATGCACACAGAGACAGACAAAGCATACAGACTCCACATAGAAGGAACCACAGACAAGAACTCAACAACAGAGTACTGTTGTGAGATGGTAGTGCTCTTTGCTTTATCTCTGTGTCAGTGATCACTTACTTTTACACATGTCCTGCCCAGACCACCTAAAATAGTCTCCTATTATATGGAATTCTGATATAATCCTGCTACATCAGATCAGTGACTTTTTTAACAGTGATCAGGCAACAGCAGATTAAGTCATGTTTATCCACAGACCTTCTGTACCGTTCAATTACAGCCTTCTTATTGGCTGTATACACCTCAGATGTCTGATTGTGATAAAAAAATCACACTAAATTATTCCAGCTTGCTTTATGCTAATGTACATCAATGCTGAAAATACAGATTAATGACTTTTTTATTTGATTATGACTGCAAGGTCAGGTATTTTCATTTACTAACAGCCCTTATACACGGTGCATATAGTCACACTGCTGATTGTATTCACCTGTGATGTCTGAGATAAAAAAATAATAAGAAGAATGACCACAGTAATGTATTTCAAAATAATTTCACACACAAGCACACAAACGTTACTCTAAAGTAAAATATTCTGTCTTATATCACACAACATAATACTAGTCCTACAATGGAAAATGAATGACTGTTTAAATATATATATATATATATATATATATATATATATATATATATATATATATATATATGTATATGGCTTAAGTTGCTTTAGGTCAGCATCTGTTTATTCAACACAATTCTGTCAATAAAACAGATGGCAACAGATATGTGAGATCACATGATAGGTAATGTAGAAAATACCTTTTTCTGGATATTGAATAATCTAGAACTTAGTGTGTGTATATACAATATATATATATATATATATATATATATATATATATATATATATCTATATATATATATCTATATATATATATATATATATATATATATATATATATATATATATATATATATATATATATATATATATATATACATATATAAAATTAGCAGGGAATGCAGGGGGTGGGGTTACTGTGAAAATGATGCTTTACCTTTTAGTCGTCCATGTGCTGACGTTATTGCTTGGTGCACGCATAGTAATGTGTTGACATTTGCATTGTCGACATTTTGTCATCGATATTAGTGACATCACTAGTGACAAAAAACTGAGGGTAATGCTACTCAATGCCAGAAGTGTAAACCTCAAAATGCATGCACTCAAGGCACTCCTCAGTATGGAGAAAATCAATATATTTGCAGTGACAGAAACCTAGTTTAAGGCTCCAGAGAGTACCCCAGCACTACCAGGCTACAACTCATACCATACATTTTGGCCACAAAACCCAGACCGAAATACAAAAGGTGGGGGAGTATCCATACTCATCAAGGATACCCACATCTCCAGGTTAGTGGCACAGCACGATGCTTCAAAGATCATCCACGTGAAACAAACAATGGGCAAAACTGCTATTCAAATTATAGCTTGCTACAGATCACCTACCATGTCCCAGGACCCCCACTCCACATTCCGGGACACACTGGGAAACATAAAGGTCCTACCAAACACCCTGATATTGGGTGATTTCAATTACCTTAACATTAACTGGGAGAACTACTCAAGTACAAACTCCCTTGCCCAACATTTCCTAGAATTTATAAACTCCAATGCCCTGGATCAACTGGTCAACACCCCCACCAGAGGTGACAATATATTGGACCTGGTCATCACCAACATGGGCGACCGGTGTTCCACACCGGAGGTCAACCCCTTGCTGGTTAGATCTGACCATAAACTAATCACTCTGGATATCCACATTCCCCTGCCACCCCTAGTCAAGGAAACCACCATGAAAACCTTTTCAAAAGCAAACTTCACGTTACTTAAGACCGAGGTGGGAAGTTTCAAAGCCCCCATGCTAAAGGATAAAGCTGTCCAAGCTGCAAACTCCTTTACTAATGCACTCTGCGGGCACCTACAAGAATGCATGGATTGTGCTATCCCAAACAAAACCAAGATTCACTCCTCCAAGAAAAGGAAACCAGTATGGTGGTTCCCAGCCATAAACAAGCTATACAATAGAAGGAGGAAACTAGTACAGAAAAAAGTAAAATCCCAAGAAGGGAAGCCATCCCTGATCAGTATCAGCAAGAAACTATGTTCCCTCATAAAATCATCCAAGGCTGGCTTCGAAAGAAAAATTGCTATGGACTCCAAAGATAACCACAAGGCATTCTTTAGCTATGCCAAGAATCTAAGTGGCAATTCTCAGATCTGCTTGGAGTTAGTGCAGAATGGCACAAAATACACTGAACCGACCAATATAGTCAATATCCTGGCAGACAGGTTCAGTGCAAACTTCACCCCCTCTCACCCCCAAAAAGGCCCATAACTATACCAGAAAAATGTAGTACCCCTGAAATCACAGACACTCAGGTTAAAACAGCCCTCTCCAAAGCCAAAAATATAGCATCAATGGGACCGGACAGTGTCCCAGGCTGTGTCTCACATTAGCTCAAAGATGAACTAACCCCCTGACCTAAACACACTGTTTAAACAGAGTGGTGCACAGCAACAGTTATTCTGATCCACAAAGATGGAGCCAAAATGAACCCCGGGAACTATTGCCCTATAAGCCTGACTAGCTTGTTCTGCAAAGCTATGGAGCGTATCATCATGGATCTCATTAACAGAGACATTAGAAACCTCCAAACACTGGACCCTACCCAGTTCGGCTTTGTTAAGGGCAGATCATGCCTCCTAAACCTGGTGGACATCTTTGAGACAGTTACCAAGGCTAGAGACGAGGTAAAGGAAGTTCACACAGCCTACCTAGACCTTACAAAGGCCTTAGACATCCATTCCCCACTCAGGTATTATAGACAAGCTCACCAGCCTGAACATAAACTCCTATGTCACGGGATGGGTTGCCAACTGGCTCATGGACAGAACCCACATGGTAAGAGTTGTGGGAGCTAGGTCTGACTCTAAACCGGTTACAAGTGGCATTCCCCAGGGCTCAGTCCTAGGACCTCTCCTGTTCGGCATTTACTTCTTAGAGGTACGGGCAAGCACAGGAGAATTATGGCTGACCAAGTTCGCAGATGCCTGCAAATTAGGGGCTATAATTGACTCTCTGGCTGACACAGACATCCTCCAAAAGGGTCTCATTGAGACACATACCTGGTGTCAAAACCATGGCCTCAAGCTAAATGCCAAAAAGTGCATAGTCATCCCCTTTGGAAAAAACAAAGTACCCACAGACTACCACATAGGTGGTAGCCCTCTAAATATGGAAGACGTAATAAGGGATCTGGGGACCTAAGTAGATAGTAACCTCTCCTTTGATAATCACATTGCCAAAGGGGTTAGAAAATCCTTCTGTGTAGCCCACCTAATCACAAAAGGGTTCACATCCAGATCGAAAGAGGTCATTGGGCCCTCTACGCATCACTCATCAGACCCATCATAAACTACAATGCCCCATTTGGGATGTACCTTACAAGACACCTGCAACAACTGGAAAGACCACAGAAGTACCTCACCAAGCGGATCACTGGCCTCAACAGATGCCCTATGCAGCTCGACTGAAGAAACTCCAGCTGTACTCGGTTGCATACCGCCTACTCAGAGGTGATCTCTGCCTGACATACAAGGCGATGTCCAACCCAGAATTGATGGACATGCTCCACCTAAAGAAAACCATATCCCCTCAAGCCACATGCTCCAGGGATCTAAACCTCACCACAACAATAAATAGGACATGCTGGAGGAATAGATTCCTGTCCCAGAGACTTCCCATGTTCTGGAACAAGATTCCAATCTACATTAGGCAGAGCTCCTCGCTAACCCTCTCCAAGAGAAACCTTGACGAGTGGATGGGAAACAGAAAGTTTACCCCATGAATCACTTCAATGGCTCTGCTGGACAGAGGCACAGGGAACTAATCTAAGGGGGCGGCGAAAGCCAACACATTCCGGCTAGGCTTATAAATGCCTTCGGGCAGATAGCCTAGTACCGGCCTATGAACCTAATCACCATTTGGCTTATTCTGCTTATCTAGTTTAGTCGATATATTTATATGTGTATATGTGTGTCTATGACTATTCCTATGTGTGTATACGTATGCATGTATTAAGGAAAGCTGAAGATTCTTGGCAATTGTTAAGTTATGAGCATTTACAAGGGCACCTGATTATGATCCAAAACACATTCTTTTGTGCCATATTTCTTTATGGCAATCTAGAACCCAAGGATAAAATCAATATTGTTGCAGTTTGAGATGGGAATAAGGGTCTAAATAACTTTCAAGACACATTAAGGGAAGCTAATTTAGTTACAGAGGTGGTTGTACAGACAGGAAATAAAATACCAAAAGAAATCAGTTTTACATAAGCACTAAATAGGTTATAGATTTACTAAATATGTTGTAAAACTTCAGATCAGAAGACCATGTTAGTTCTTTCCCACTGCCAGGTATCTTAAAATGGCATACTTCTCCCCTAGCTCACAACCTGTTTCTGAAAAAAATTGTGGTAGCCCCGGAAAATGTGCAACACTTGCCGATGGTTAACAAAACAGATATTTTTAAGCCTTGCAAGTAAGTCAGAGATGCGGAAAAGCCCAAGTACATTTGCTCAGTTTTTAGGAACTGAAGATTTGGTCATCTTTATTTATTTATTTAATATCTGTTTACCGGGGATGTCTGACTGGGCCAGTGGCCTTTTTTCTGTGGAGGCCCAGGGATAAAAGCTCCATTACAAAAACACATTTCAAACAATGCAAGAAATCGATAACAGTCACGGATAGATAACTTTGGTAAATATAGTTAGCAAATAGTTTGCATATAAGCAATATAAAGTAGAAAAAAGAAAGCTAACAAATAAATTAGCATGAAATAGCTTCCAGGATTTAGATATCTGGTGGGAGAATGGAGAGTTACAGTAACAATTATTAGATTTAGTTACTTTGAGTAGTAGTTTCTTGGGGGATTTTAGTGGCCTGCCATTTGAGTAGGGCTGCACTAAGCTCTTGAGTGCTGGACAGTTGCCTGGATGGTGGAAGATGGAATGAATGAAAGTTGGTTGAGGGATAGGAGATTGGGTAGTTCAATCAAATTTAGTTTATGAAGTGCTGTGCAGTGATATGATCTGTAAGGGAGGTTAGTAGCGAATCTTGCGATTTTGTTATAGCATGACTCCAGTTTGTTTAAATCGATTTTCTGAGATTAGTGAATATTGGTGAGACATATGGAAGGGAGGAGAGTAGATGAGTCCTAGCTATGGAATATCTAATGGCCTCAGATAGATATGGTTTTACTCTGTATAGTGAGCCTAGATTAATGTAGACATTTTTGATAGTTAGATCGTGGTGTTTGTCAGATTTTAGGTTGTTGTCAGCTGTGACTCCAAGGAGTTTGGAGTGCTGGACAGGTTTAATTTTAGTTTTATTGGTGGAGTAGATGGTGAAGATGGGGGGGGGGCATTATCAAGAACTTTGCTATTAGTGGAGAGCATAAGCTTTGTTTTATTTGGACTGAGTATGAGTTGAGAGTCTGAGAGGTATTTTTCAATGTCTTGGAAAGATTGTTGGGCTGTTTGTAGGAGTTTTGGTAGGGAGGGAGATGAACATAAGAACAAGGAGTCATCCACGTATTGAATGATGATTGCATGCTGGGTGGCTGTGCTGAGCCTGTTAGAGATTATGTTAAGAGCAATGGACCAAGAACTGAGCTTTGGGGTACTCCTACAGAGACCAGTAATAGGGTGGACAGTTCATTTTGCCACTTAACTGCCTGTTGGCAGTCAGTTAAGTAGGTGAGAAAGCAGAAGAGGGCTGGCTGGGTTATGTTTAAGGAAGCTATCTCATTTAGTACCTTTTGGTGGGATACTGTATCAAAGGCCTTAGACATATCACTAAATATTGATGAGATGAGCTGGTTGTCATTTCTAAACTGGTTGATTGAGTTTGTGAAACTAACAAGTAGTGGTTATACTGTGTTTAGGTCTGAAGCCATGTTGAGATGCAGGTAGGAGATTGTTGCTTAGTAGATAGTCAAGGATTTGTGTGTATATGCATTTTTCAAGAATCTTGGCTATCAGAGGGAGCGACCTTTGTGAAGAGGGATGATATAAGAGACTTTCCAGATTTTAGGGATGTACTGCTCAACAATGGAACAGTTTATTAGGAGAGATACAGGGTAGGAGATTACATTTGCTGCTAGCTTTAAAAATTCATCAGGGAGTTGGTCAACTGCGAGGGTGGAGGGGCTAAGAATGGAAAAATTATTTTTGGCGGTATTAGTTTAAATTGGTTTGATTGAAAAAGGAATTGAGGGAATAGATAGGGGGTCTTGTTGTTTTTTACTAGGGAGAGTATAGAGTTGATAAAGTATGATTTAAGTTATGAGACAATGCAATCTGTGGAATTTGTTGTGGTTGGAGCTGGGGTTGTGATCTGTCCAGGCTTTAATAGTTGTTTCATGGCGCCCCCAAATTTCTCGAGATTGTTTTGGTGTTTTTTTGCATTGTTGCAGTATATATATATATATATATATATATATATATATATATATATATATATATATATATATATATATGCAATAAGAACAATACTAGGTAAGCAGTCATGACAATTATAATGTACCTAGCCATATACACTTTTAAAAATTTTCAAACATTTAATACTGCTCAAATCTCAAATCAAGCAGGGCTGTACATAATGGTTCTAGGTAAATTGTGTCTACCCATTTACCCCTAATTATCAAAACTAGCCTTAAAGGTAGTCAAACTATAAATTTGTTTGACCCTTAGTTGTAAATGATTTTATATAATGGCAATATTTTGAATTAAAAAATCTGTCTCCAGTGAGTCTTTGCTTGCTTATTAGTGTAGATTTATGTCCCTAATATTCAATACAGCCACTGGTTTTACAAAGAAACAAGACATCAATATGACTGGTTTATAGATTCATAGGTAAGTACTAGGCTAGCTGCTGCTGTGGGCCATTTTAAGCTTAGTCAATTTTCTTTAAAGTTGACAATCAAACCCTGTACATTGTGTCTATGAGGTAAACATTTTAACAGCTATGACAACCCCAACTCCTATGGTGGTGGTTGGGGGTCTTTTGTGACTCATAATGCATGGCATAGATCAGCCTCGATCAGCCTCTAAGCTACTGACTATAAGGCAAGTTGTTCTTCTGTCTCAGGTAGATGAGGGATTTAAAATCTTTAATTGTCTAGGTAAGTTATCTTTATAGCCTTTTATATTGTGTAGTAAGCTTTGTTTTATACATACAAAAAGGGGTATTATAAACAGTGATGGGTCTAATAAGGGAAGAACATAGTTGCAGAATGACTTCTGATCTTCCACTGGAAATTAACTACAAGTGATAGATTTTTATGACTAAGGTGAAAAAATGTTGATCGAATAAGAGACAATTATTTACACAAGTACCCAGGTCCATATGATCATGTCTATCTGAAGAGGAGTACCATTTATGATGAGAGCCACATTTTTGCCAAATGCTACTGTGCTGCATTTGTTGCAATTAACTTGAGATAGTTTTCAGTACATCAGATATGTGCATATTCCAGCCCTGACTGGAGCTGTTTTGTATTAATGAATGAGCATATAATAGTACCCTGTTTACAGTCATCAGCAAACTTAATCAACCACACCTCCACAATATTGGACTCGATGTCTGTAAAATAAATGCCAAACAGGATTCAACACAGCATGGATCCCTATAGTGCCCCCTGTGGGTGCAATTTTACATTTAGAGTTGGTACAACTTTCACAATCTAGAATACATTGGATAGCCAGCTTGTAATCCAGCAAATAACATAAAGGTTTACATTACGTTTGTCTAATTTTTCATCAATACCAGTATGAGAGTGTTAAAAGCTTTGGCCAGATCAAGATAAGATGTGTGCACTGAGTGGTCACTCATCCTTATCAAAGAAGTTTATGACGTTCAACAGACATAACCTGCTTTTTACAAAACCAAACTGATCATGGACTAGATCAGTCAAGCTGCCTGTGTCTGAATACAGGAGTTCTGTTATATGTTCCATGACTTTTCATATAAGTATGAGGCGAATGGGTTTATAATGCCTGAATCTATAGAGGGTCACAGTTCTGTAAGGGAGCCACAGTAGCTGTTTTTCAGGTATCAGACACAAAGCCTGAAGATAAGCCGAGGTTGAGCAGTTTACTGTAAGTAGAAGCTCCGATAGTGCTTACTTGACAGTGATGAGAATGCATCCTGGTGTGTTGCCTGTTCCCATGGAAGTATTATTTTTATTCCTTGTAAGGGAGTTTATGACATTTTCCAACTACATTTTCAGGTATGCAATAATACGAGTATGTGGGGTGAAGGTATCCATAAATTTCCTTGCTAATATATTGGCTATATCCTTGTGATTAGAATATGTGATATCATTATCGATGCTCCCGTGCATATCAGGGTCTGTTTATGAATTAAGTATCCTATCGCAGTACACACTGTTTGAGTCAATGCTTTCTCAGTTTAGATCACCTATTTAAAAGAACTGTAACTTTACTTAGGTTACACTGATTAGCTTCTGCTCCAGTGCATGTAAAGTTCTATCTGTGAACTATTCTGGTTTGAAGTATTCACTGTGTGATTTTATGGTTTTAGTTTAGAATGTACAGTATTCACTGTATAATTTTATGGTTTTAGTTTAGATTGTACACCTATCTAAATGAACTGTAACTATTCAAACTGCTTAACTGAGCTTCTGTGCACCACAGAGAATTAATCAGCATAACATAGAATGCATTGCTTTAAGTTATGTTCTAGTTTAGTGGCTTTTGCTCAAGAAAAAAAACTAACTAGACTTTCTCTTTTCTCTGTCTACTATATTCATTTGAGTCCTCTTTTATTGCAAAAGTAGCTATTTCTTTTCATTTTGACTGAGAGTGTCCCCTTAAATGGCCAGACTATTTTTACCACTGATACCTGTTAACAGCTTGCATTATTGTGTGCTGAACACCTCATACTTTTCCCCCTTACTTCACTTGGCCACAGTCTACTAATTTGTAGCACTTGGCATTGCCTTTTACTTGTTTAGTCACTCAGTTTCACTTAAGAATATCTAATACTACAAAGCTGGCATAGCAATTAAAATTGTTCAGTTTATGATTGCATCTGCATTTAAAGGCATATAGCAAATGTATATAAATGACTTAATATCCATGTACTGTCTGTTTCCATTCTAGCATATTTATTTATTTATTTAAAATATTTTGTCTCACCCAGCTTTTCTTGATTTATTTATATAGGACATAAAGACACTCCACTAACATGCTTACCAGTTCCTTTCCATCTGTCCTCCTATTTGAGGTCAGCAATGCAGTTATTTACCCAAAGCAAGTCCTTACACCCTGCTCTTATCATGGACATTCTACATTACATATTGCTTGGATATTTTTTGGATATTTTTTAATTTAAATATCTGAATTTGATTCTTTTATGTTGTCTAATCACAAGCTGAATACCATAGCACCTCACAGTCTGTGGTAAAAGTATTATTCACTAGCATATAGAGTAATTGCTAGGGGCGGCATAGCAGAGTCCCTCAGACACAGCTTTCCTTTATCCACATCTCTATGCCCTAGCAACTTGGTACTTTTTGCCTTCAAGCTCAAGATTCTAAGCTGTTTAATGTCCCATATTTCTTCAACTTCTTTATCCACTCCTCTATTCCTGCTAGTACTCATCTTTGCACATCAAGCAATCAACTTTTCTAGCACATTTGTGCTTTGAAGAACCATTTAAACAGAGGTAGCCCCATATTTTTGTTACTCTTTATCTTTCATATCAACAGATCATATGGTTTATGCTAAACTTGTACATTATATTTTACTTTAACATAGCTCTGTGCATATTATCACCCACCACCTCTAACACTTTCTCCAAACACATATATTGTGATTTACCTTAATGATAGTTTTTCTTCTGCACTCACAGTTTTTCACAGTCAAGTGAAGCCTATTCCATTCCCCTTCATTTCACTCAGGCGAACTCCCCTACTCTATCCTACCCTAATTCCTACCCACCCCCACTGTACCTAAACTTAAATCATGCAGCTTCACCCAATTCCCCTATACTGACCATTCTCTTTCTTCTTGTTTAGCTTCCTGCCCACCCTACCCATTCCAACTTCCCATACTCAAATACTTCCCCTTATAATTCCCTCACACCACTCAAGTTCTCTTGCTGCTACCACACTCTAGCTGAGACTTATTTATTAGCAAACAACTTTCCCTACACTAAACTTCCACCTGTCAATAACTACCTATAGTAAACTCCTCCAAATCCTAATTATTCATTTTCAGCCTTCACTTTTCCTAGTGTCCCTTAGCTTGACACACCTCTCATTCATATTCTACATCATTTCTACTACTTTTTAGTATACTCTAACTACTATTACTCTCTGTAGCTCCAAAACTGGCAAAAAGAAACAAACTGTTAAAAACAACCACAAAGCAGGGGCTCAAGAGCGATAGTCCACAAACTTTAATATGATAAGCATTTTTCTCTTGTGTGATCTTAGAAAGTTTTACTAATTTTGTAATCTAAGGAAACAGCTTCACCCTTTTAAAAGGAACATCATTATAAACAAATAAGGAATCTGTTCAACTTCAGTCCACCAACATTTATTAATCTACTAAAAGATTTCAACTGGAGCATCCTAAAAATACTATCACTAGATGATGCTGTAAATTACTTTAATGCAACATTTCTGGAAACTCTGAACAGCCTTGCACCTTCTTGAGTAAAAAGAGTCAAAACAAACCATGCATCATGGCTAACTAAACTGACTAAAAAGCTATTGCTCATTAGAGACAAAGCCTGGAAATAATGGCTAAAAATAAAAATGTCCAGACTTATTGAAATTGAATTAGCTTTACAACCAACTAAAAAAACAAGTAACTAAAGACAAAAAAAAACATGAAGAAACCCAGAACCAGTAATAAAACTTAACTAATAAACCAAAAGTACCCAGCAGATCAAGCTCATGGAACCTAAAAACTTTAATGTTGAAAACTATATATATACTATATTTCATCTGTATTTCTATCAGACATCATCAGAACCGCATATACCAAAAAATGTCATTAAATACTCCTGATGTGTTGTACACATCTCCATCAACAACCAATCACAAAGGGCTTGTGTGACAAACCCTCCAAAAATCTTAGACACATTGTTAAACAAAAACATGCTGCAATAAAATTTCCAACAAACCTGTGACGAATAAAATGTACACAATGTAATAGCTGTATATGGAAATGTTAAAACTTATTCGCTCTTCTTTTTAGTTTACTCACTATAGAAATATAATCGTTAATCCTGGGTGAAATAGCCGAGTCCAGTCTTAAGTGCCAAAAACATCTTTCGGTGCAATAAGGTGCTCTTATTGTAATTAAAGACGAAAAAGATTACTACCTAAAACTTCAAGTCAATCATAAGCAAAACCTCAAAAATTCCAGACATCCATTGCATCACTCTTAAGCTTGGCACTAAAATCAATCCATGTCCACAACCCGATAAATCTGCACCATGAATAGCCAGTCTGTTTAACTCCTACTTTATTAATAGTATATCAAATATCAAAACTAACTTTTTCCATCCTCATTGCATCCCAGCACAAAACAGTCCCAATCATAATAGTCCATCTACACTATCTTCTTCCATCTACCCTCCCTATACTATGGCCTCCTTCAGCTCCTGTCAGGCAGCAACCAACTCCACACCGAACTTCACCCTTAAACCCATTCCAACTAATATCACCAAAAGACTACTTTTCAAACTCAAACCCAGCTCAAACACAGCTGATAACCTGCCTACAGAATATCTAAAACTAGCACCAAAGCCATTGCCTATCCCAGCAGTATTCTCATCAACAGATCAGTTCTAGAATCTTATGTCCCAACACTGTAGAAAAAGATATTTATTCTACCACTGTGCAATAGAGGAAACTCTACCGATATCTCCAACTATTGTCCTATAGCTGTTCTCTGTCTCTCAAAAATTGTGTACTACAATGTTGTAAAAATGCAAAAATATAAAAATGTAAAAATGTATTGTTTGTTAAAATTTGCATAATACAAGATTTTTTGTATCAATATCTTTACTGCTCTACCTATTATGTATTTGTACTTTTTCTGGAGCCTTTTTCCCTAGGACACCATTGAAAATGGGCTCATGTGGTCCAATGGACTATCCTGGAAAACAAACCACAAATAAATAAAATGTACAACTTCTAAAATGTCTCCTTAGAAATCAAATTCTATCTCCCACACAGCATGTGGTTAGACCTGGTCATAGTACTATAACTACCTTAATATCATTTATGAATACCGTCAACATAGCCTGTGACTCCGGAAAAACTGTCTTTTTCCTATTTCTTGACCTGTCGAAAGCATTTGATACAGTCTCTCACACCTTAATTCAGCTCTCAAAATTTGGTCTCTCCCCTAACTTTCTAAACTGGTTCTCAAGTTATGTATCAGGCAGGCAACAGGCAGTTAAATGGTAGATCTTCACAACTCTACCAGAGTTCCCCAAGTCTCTGTATTTGGTCTCTTCATATTTAACATCTTTATTATTAGTCTTTAGTGTTTGTCTATGCAAGGCTCTCTCATACAATACATAGACAACTCTAATATTATCTGTTCTGCTGATTCTGTGTCTCATCTTGAACAAGTCACTCAGCATACCCTTACCTCCATACAGACCTGGCTCAGCAACAATCATTTGACACTTAATCCACGCAAGACTAATTCTTCTTATCCCTAAGAAAAAAAATCTCCTAAACAATATTCCGTTTATCATACAGTCTCACATAAATTGAAGTTATTACCTATACTAAACTACTGGGAGTAATAATACATGAACATCTAAGATGTGACCTGTAAAATAGTGTTAATAAAACACACCAGAGACTAGGCATCTTCTACCGCCACAGACACTTTCTTAACCTGTACACTAAATAAACCCTGGTGACCACCTACTTACTTCCATCCTTCATCTATGTGGCCTCATTACTTACTAACCTACAGTTGTCCCTAAAACTAAGCTCGAAGCATGTTATAACAAAATTGCCAAGTTTGTGGCAAACGTTAAATATTCTACTCACCACTGTACAGCCCTGCAGTCTCTAAATTGGCTAAAACTTCCACATTACCTCTCTTACTTGCAACTTAACACTGAACAAAAAATAATCGACAAACCTTTTCTCTACCCTGCTCTTAGTTCAATATTTAGCAACTACCTATCCAAAAGATCACTCAAATCAAAAAAGCAACAACTTGCACAGGCCTACCCGACCTGCTGGCCAACTTCTATTCTCTTATTCTGTAGCCAGAGCCTGGAATTTCCTTCCTTTTACAATTAGAACTAATTAAAACCTGGCATCATTCAAAACATCTTTACGACAATTCCTCTATTCATCCTGGAACTGTATTTGCACCAAGTCTTCACCCTTTAAATCCTGACTACCTCTACCTCATGAATATACTCTGATAACTTTTTCACTCAGCTACCATAATGTTCTTTATCTATCACAAATCAATACTGACCTTTATAATGTCTTGCGACAACCTAGCTATATCTTTGGCAGAAGTTTTATATAATGCTAGCCTTTGTATCTATTCTTTGTCTCACTCTGTAACCTAAGTTTTGTATTGTTGTAACTGTTGACCAATTTAACTGTACATTTAGTTTAACCAATATGAAATATGAAATATTTATGGAATATTCATCTGTTTTGTGGAGATTGTATTAATTGTTAAATGCTTGACTATGTTTTTGTTTCTTGTGGAGCTTTTCTCCTTGGGCCTCCATTGAAAATGGGCTCTTAATGGCCCAGTGGACTATTCCAATAAACAAATGTCAATAAATAAATGAGCACAGTGCACTGTTGGGAATTTTTCCTTAAATGAAGACTGATTTATTGTTCCTTTGGTATCTGTAGTGACCTTCAACTCATACTCAGCTTTACATTTTCTAATAGTACTTTTAGGTTCCTACCGGCATGCTTCAGCATGGTCCTGTGATTAGGAGACAGGGATTTCTTCTAGCTTTTCATTGTTTTCCTTCTTTTCTTGTAGTTTATCAATATGGCAGTTCCACCAGACAGACCTATTCCTGAATTTTGATGATATTTAGAGAAGACCACAGCTAACTCTTCTTTACAGCTGTTTAGATGCTGGTACAAGTTGAAGATAAATGTAACAGTCCTCTCTTTTGGGTCCATTTTCAGGGGATTGTTGAGAATTATAAATGGGTCTTTTACAGGCTTAAGTAGGCTTGACCAGGTAAAGTCCCTAAAGATGGCCTCATTTGGTGGTGGTGTGGTACCACTAGGCCTTACAGAGACGATGACTGACTTTTGGTCAGATTTAATTGGGGATGATGAGATGTATGGCTGGGTATAGGCACCGGCTAGTTCAGAAAGGACCAGGTTAAGGTATTAGATCCTCTAGTAGGTAGTTTTATAACCTGCTTTAGTGCATCAGAAATTAACACCTAGAAAATGCTGAGCATATTAAATTTTAAAGGTGTAAATATGCCAATTCATGCCTGAATAACTAAAGCCTATAGCAAGAAGGTATTTGATTTGATATTTAACCCCTCAATGGTGTTAATGTAATTCCATGATGTTTGGTGAACACTGATGGGGATATGTAGCTCAAAATGAAAAAAAAAGTGGACTTGTTAATAGTAATTTGGATATGCAAGAGCTTTGTGAGTAAGTTGAAGTGCTGATACCCCCTCCCCAGTTACCCAAGGGCCTGAAGGCATTTTATGTGCTGAGTCTTGTCATAGAAGGAGTGCTGTCACTGCATCTAAACCCTGTCTTAGTAAGTCCACAAGCATGAATGTATTCAATTTGCAAATGGGCCTCAAGTTGAGGTGTCTTTCTATTTTGACTCATAACACTGAGTAGTGCTATTATGCTGTTGACCAAATCTCACTGTGAGTTTGCTATGATGGAATACCCAACTGGGAACTCTGCCTTAAAAAGGTAGCACAGGGACAGCAAAGGCTTTCGTCAGTATGCAGAAACCCTGCCATGAGAAATGTAAGCCATCCCTGGTGAAGCAAAAAAGAGACTTGTTCAAACTTTTGTTTGTACAAGCTTTTTCTGCCTAATGCAGCAAGATATAATGTTAGTAAGGTAGTGCTTATGGTCCATGTGTATTTGCCCAAATAATTCACCTAACAATGATCATTGCCCTATATGTCTATAACAGAAAGACAAGTTTTTATGTTCTCTTTGAGGTTAGTCCTATATTTATCTACATTAACTGATGCCCAGGTACGGACAAGAAACTCATCCAGGTCCTTGTATGATGGTCATCAGTTCCTACATGTTCATTGGCTAACCTGGATAACTGTTGCCATCAGCTAACACTTTGCACTTTTTTTGGCAGTAAAAAGCCTTACTTTCACTGAATTTCAAGAGGTCCTTGAAAATAGAGGACCTGAACATTTTTTTCAAATGGTCCTGAAGCTAAATCCATTTTGACTCCTACCAAATCATCATAAATAATAAATAAGGGCAAATGAACATGGCAGATCACTGTGGGTTAAGAAGACATATAGTCATTAATAAAGGAACATTTTTAACTGGAAGATCTTCTCATATTTTACAAATCCTAGTTTCATTTACTGAAGCACCATGACAGAACGTTCTCTGCTCTGCTTCTGCAGGCTTTGCATCCAAGTAAAGCAACAACAAAGAGAGTTTTAAGACATTATCGGGAAAAAAAGCTTTTTAATGTTTCTAATTTCTTGTACAAATTAATACCTTCTTATGTTTAGGTGACCAGAATTTGTCTATTCTGATGCGAGTAGAGGCATACTAATTCAGATGTGTAACTCCCATATAGCACCAAAATGAAACCTGATGGAAAACACAGAATGTTGAAGGTGAATGAAAGATGTGATGATACTTTCATGAGTTTGGTTGTGCTTTGGTCATTACTTTTATACCAGATAATGAATGCAAATAAACCTCTAGGATATAATGCACACTACACCATCTCAGTGTCCCTTGCAAAGTGATCACACCAGTGAACAAGTGTTTCGAAGAAAAAACAGACTTTTTACAGGGGCTTTATTCTGAGAAATTGAAATAATTAACTAGTGATTGAATGACATCGGTGACAAATTTAGAGATTTCCCTTAACAGAAAGTAAAATATAACCCACATTTTTATGATTAAATATCACCTATAAGTTGATTTGACAATTGACGCAGCTTAGATAACTGCAAGAATATCATGAAAAATGCTGCAATAATGTCTGCCTTTTTATGTGTTTCACAAGCACAAACAGCATTTTGGAACTCCTTAAGCATAATGTGGAGAAAAATGCAATGCACTTCAGAAGTAAACACTCCGAACTTCAAACTGCTATCTTACTGTACCCTGAGACTGTTGTCAAGCTGAGAATGAAAACATTATTTAGGAAAGAGCCAACATGATAGAGAAACTCCAGGCTTAGAAATTTATGTATTGATTCTGTTATTTTTATTCTAATTTTGCTACATATATTATTAAATCTGTGAAGAATGCTGGATAGATAGTATATTTTTTTGACTAAGGAAGAGTGATCAATTTGCCACTATATTCCTCACACGTATTTTGGATCAGAATACATAAAGAAGAGATTGAGACCTGGGAAGGTTAACACTGGAATGGGAAATAAAACTCATTCACACAGTTACCATCGCCACTTAGATAATATAGGAGAAACCATATTTAATTGATGAAGGGCTCTCATGATGACTTGTGTTAAAATAGTATTAGTATTAGAACTGATAACTTAAGTGATAGAAAATAACTGACAGGCATGTAAATCAAGAGTGTTCTCTTACTTTTATCATACAATACTTCAATGGGTTCATGCAAAGGCAAAAGAAACATGGTAGCAATAATATCTGATAGGTAGGGTATCATAAAAAGTAATGGGCCATCCAGGAGTGTTTTGAGGCTCCCAAAAGGTCTATTATTTCCCTATAATAACTACTCTGGTGAGCATTGTCACTTAGAAAGTAAGTTCTTGTTTGTCTTTTCAGCTTTTTCCCGGTAAGGGGTCACCACAGTGGAACTCCGGTCCGCTAATGATTGGCAGTAGATTTTTACAAAACATCGACGTGCCAAATCGAAGCCCAAGCTTCAATGAAGGCACACCCATTTACACACGCATGTCTTTCAAATGCTACCCAACCGCGAGGAGGACATGCAGACTCCACACAGAAGGCACTCCCAAGCCACACCAAGAATCGAATGGGAGAACCTCTTGCTGTGAGGAAACAATGCTACCGCCATACCACCGCGGCTACGTCCACTTAGAAAGTAACTGATCTGTTGAAATGCTTTGCACATGTTTTATTTTTACTGTGTGGACAGTGCCAGTGCTTCAACATTTAACCCACTCACCTTTGCTGCTGGAGGAATGGAAATCTATAGATTCTATTCTACCTCAGGAGACTGCATTAATTTTCCATTACTGACAATGTACCACAGCTTTAGGGGGTGCTGCCTTACTGACTAAATGAGGTGTTATACTGACATCCAGTCTGTCTCATTTGCAAGTACAGGAAGTATCACAGTCATTCGTTACTTGGTATTTGTTTCTGTTTCCACCCATTAAGGAGCAGTTTCAAAATTTCATATTTAAATCTTATGGGACTCCATCCAATGGATTTCCTGAAAGAATCTCTTGACTTAAGGACCAAATGTGATTGATGCCTGTTCTGGTGTACTGCAACAGTATTTCTTGAATGAGTGGGCTATCTATAGTAGCTACATTAGCCGAATGCAATAAAGCTACAAAGCAGACTGATAGTAATCATTGATGCATATGCAACCTTAGTTTATTTTTTGATAGCTTCCTGGTAAGGCAATGGTAATCTGATTCACACGACAATTGTTATAAGAATTAATCATGCCAGAATAGTCTGTCACTAGACCAGACTCAGGTCAGAAAGAAATATCTAATGAACTGTACAGAGTTCATGCATTTTAATGCTTTAGTTTTTTTTTCTGAGCTGTACTGATCAGTTTTAGATGTTGCTGCTCTTTCCTAGGCAGCAGCTTCTAAGACATGCTTGCATTATGATAGTGAGGAAGGATAAAAAACCCTGCAGGTTGTAAAACTATCTTCTATTCTGCCTCACAATCCACAATATTAAAATGATGCTAATTGTATTTATCTAAGCTTCTGCTTGAAGCAGTGACATGATAATGCACCTTATCTAGCTTCTCTGCAACTCCATGAGTTTCTTTTCCTTGAAGGTCAGGTACCCAAGTCTTAAGATGCCAAGGCAGAGAGTGGCAGTGACTGGCTTCCCCAGGAAATCACTGCAGTGCAGTTTTGTAAGTGTCTGCTGGCAATGATTCCTTTGTTTTGGGAGATTTCTTGCTATTTATGCAACAGCACATTAGAATATATACAAGTCTAGGGTATGTGGGGGAGTTAAAGGAGCTTTCCCCTCTGAGTTTTTGGCCTTTTCTGTTAACGACATTCAGTTTTAGCATTTTATAGCATTGGCTTTTTGCTATCCAAGGTTTAGTAGTAAAACCATTCACAGTGGCTCACAATGGGATGACTGGCTTTTTTTTATCCATTAAACTATAATATTGCAATGCTGAAAAGACATTCAGCAGTCTTGGGTCTATTCCTGACGGTGGTTTTGCAGATATTTTTGAACCGTCTGCATTATTACTTGGTCACTCACTCCCTTTTGGAAAGGGTTGTAGCTAGGTGGAAAATGACAATTCCTGTTGGGGGTCTGGTATTAATGCATGTTTTGATAAATTCAATGTAGGATAATGTAGCTAGGCTACAAATAGTCCACATGGCTGCCTACTATTAGCCTATACAATGACTACATGGAATTCCTAAATACCCACCATGACAGCAGACAAAGATGGCAGTAACCGCTTGCAATAACTGCATTGTTTGAGTGGTACTCATACAAATTTGTCTACATCTTTTGATCTGTAATTTGTATTTACTGATATTCCTTTTCTGTCTTTCCACTGACACTAAACTGTTATATGATAATATTACATAAAGAAGTACAGTTATTTTTCGTTGCTAAGGATCACACTTTGGGTATAGTTTTCTCAGAGAACAGGTGTTGCCGTTCTTGTCATTTGGTTCACGTATCCATGATACGGAACATGCAACTGAGTTGTCACTACCACAAGGCATACTTCAGTGATGCATTAAAAGGTCACTGAATGAGCTGCTCTCAGCATAAGGGTATCATTAACTGTAAGCTATTTATCATAAGTGTAATCTTTTTATCTTTTTGTTTTCAGTAGCTCTATCAGAAAATCATAGTAAGTACTCCAATAGGTGGCACTGAAGGAGACAGATTATTTGACAGGACAAAATATGGTTAATAATGAATATAGTCTGTATATTTTTATCTTAATTACTGAACAAGATTGGGCTACATGGTACAGCTGTTAATCATGCAAAGAGTCCCCTAATTCCACCGTACAATGTATTTCATATGTTATGCATCATATCTGCCAAACCACACATATGTAGTTATCCATTTTATTTTTTAGTTTGGATTGCTGTTTCTCATTCATTTTACTGGAATACAGTAACTGCACAGACTGTCTATTGAACAATGCTTTGTAGATGTCATTTTATTGTGTGTGTGTGTGTGTGTGTGTGTGTGTGTGTGTGTGTGTGTGTGTGTGTGTGTATGGATGCACTTTTACATTTTCTTCAGTTTTTGTGTGTTTTATGTGTATTCTCAGACTGAATTTCTTTTAAGTTTTCATTTTAATCTAGTGATCATTATTTAGTGATTGACTGATCGCTGATTGATTTCCAGCAGATAACACCCAAGGTCAATGGCTCCACTTCCTTCTCACAATCAGCCCATTTGTTCCACCAACTGGGGTAACAGCCAGACTCTGTCCTAAGCAAGTGATAGCTCCATGGCCCATTCATCACTGGGCCACAATCAAGCCAAATTGACTCAATCACCCCACTTATTGCAGACGAGTTATTTTGACCGACTGCTGTAAGCATGACATGTGATGCATAGTATACTCTAAATAGGAGAAAACATGTTGTAAAACATGTATTTTAAAACATCTAATTCATGTTCAAACAATGAATCAAGAGATACCACTCTCTATACTCTAATTGTTTTCCCTTTAATCATGACATGTTTCTGATCCAAAGGGTGGCAGCTTTGCCTGTGCAGGCATGTGCTAGAGAAAAGTAGTTTTACGAAATACTGAAGAATTATCAAAATCTTTCTAAATCTAAGAAATGTATTTCTTGTTTGGAAATAACATGAAAAAAATTAAAAAATGATGTAGTCTTGCCTCAAATTCTCAAAAACACATCGACTTCATGTCTTGATCCAAACCATAATATAAAAATATTATCCTGATATCTTAGAAACTCATATACAAAGATTGAAAAGATTTTGATAATTCCTGTCTCCAGTATTATTTATGTTGTAGACCATTAATACAGCACTTTCTTCTGTTTCGAGTAAGACATCAGCCTTTATATTTAGAAGGGCCATTAATTTAAAAATTCTGTTGGAAAAGTCCACCTTTAGTTCCGGTAAGATGTAGAATAAAATATTTAAGTGAGGCAGTTGGAAACAATGCAGGTATATTTCAGATGTACCAAGTGAATCTCTCATCAATTACAACTGTGGTAGCAAGGCGGCTGTATATCTTGTGCAGTGATTATCTTGTACCACATTTTACATTAGCATGACCAAGTGGGCACTCAGAGACAGAAATTATGAACATTATTTTGACATCAAGAAAAACAAACATTTTGTGGTTTTCTGGTCAATCACTGAGGACTGAAATAATTTAATAATGATATATATTTGATTTTCAGACTTCATATCCTTCAGAAAATGCATGCCAACACACACCCTGTTATTGTAGCAATTTTCTAAGTTTATAAAAGCAGTATTTAAAAGTCTGTTTGTATTTTTGGTTCTTTGTTCCCATATTATTGGAGACTTTGTCCTGATTTCTTGTTCTAAGAGGTTGACATGTATGATCAACACTTCATGGAAATGCAGAGAGTAGGAATAATTCCATGATCTCATTGATATGTACTACGATTACACACCAAGCATGTATGGCTGCCTCCATTTTTATATCAGTGAGGACTTTCTGGGTTCAATTAAGAGTCAGTGCTGGAAGGGTAAGAAGAATAGCTACTGGCTAGATAAATGGGGGCATATCAATTCACAAGAATTTATATAGAACAAGTCAGCCTTCATTAACACTTACCACAACATCTCATTCAAGGTCCCAGTCCCGCAGCAATATGAGATGAGAGTCTGTAGCATCAACAGCATCAAGTAGGTCATGACATTGAATTAGGTCACCACCCCTTCACATGACAGCCTCTCTTCAAGGTCTTATGCAGCTCCTCCTACCCTGTCTTTTAAAGATGCCATGTGTGATACACATATGACCTTTACCTGCTGTGATTCAAGCTATACAATTCATGCAATTATAATTACACTTTAACATAGAGATATCAATGTTTAACTGTAAAGGCAATGAGTTATCAATAAAAAGATTATGAAAATTAAAAAAAATAATAAAAACATTGTAGAATACAGGAGGGCAGACTGTAACACATTACTAAGATAATCATATGCATGGGTTTGATTTAAATAATGATATTGCTTACAAGTGAGGGGAATATCTGGAAAGAAAGCTGTATGTCATAACATTGACATTACACTGATTTATACAATTGAAGGCATACCATTATCATAACATTCAATTCAGCAGTGTCACAGGTGACAGATACCTCCTTCCAGGTAATCTACTAATGTTGCCACTTCACCCACAGCACTGCACAAATGAGAAATCTCTGAGGACATAACCTTGAGCATGAAAAAAATTAAATAATCTAATGTGCACTAACTTAAGAAAGAACTAACAAGTAATTTTGGATACACAACAAAAACTGAGGAAACTTGGCATATTACTAAAAAGCCTATGAAATATTCTCCATTAAAGTGCAGAGTATGAACTCATGTTAAATAATGAAATAATACTTTTTATTCAATTTGCAATCATGCATACTGAAGTACAGCAACTAAGCATAAAGTCTTGTGAAAAATGTAATTATTCCTTATAGCATACTTTATGACATCACTGAGTAAGTCTCAGTAAGCAGTTGGACGTGACTGCCTGTTCTGAAATAAAAATATTTAAAGATAAGAGGGAATGTTCGAGGAACACTGACAGGAGAGTATATACCACACAGCATAGCTTGCACATATCACTGTGTGCATCAATTATATTTTATGTGTGCTGTTTTAGACGAAACAAACATTATCCTGAATGTCACCGTCCATAGTTCTGGATATGACCCTGCCTCTTTACCTGTGCAGCCGTATGCACTGCACCGGCCTGTTACACTGATCCCTTACTGCTGCTGCTGGCTGGTCATCATCAGTAATAGTAGGACTGGAACTGAGAGCTGCAGTGACACCATGGATCATTTTACCATCAGAATGGTACATGATCATGTTATGCAGAGAGCACCATGCAGAAAACATCCTGCATGCCCTAGCTGAAAGGCACCCCAGACTCATCCTGCCATCAAAATTTACCCTTTAACATTCCAAATGCATGCTTGATGCCAATACATATCTGAAACAGGGTTGCATTGAAATTGTCTTCATCAGCCTTACTTGGATTTCTCACTGGTGTCATGAGCCATGGCTCCAGTGGATATCCAACATTACATGTGGGGAAAAAATGAGTGGAAAGGACAACACAGAGAAAAATGGTTTAGAATTAATTATGAGTAACTACTTAAATGATAAAAAAAGGACATTTTTCCACTTACCAACAAGATGACCACTGGGCATCCTATATGCAGGAAGAGGCGATAGATTGACGTAGTGGGCGAGAAATAGGAATCATGTGCACTGCTACGATGCTGAACACGCATTTGTGATGCACCCCCTTGCATCACAACCTAACTGGCAATTGACGGAAAGGTAGCCCTTCTTAATATGGTATCATTCCCCCTACCCCATCCCTCTGTGGAAGAGATGGGGCCGTAATTTCAACATGGGTGCAATCAATCACACTGAGTACCTAAGGTAAATATGCCAATCATTCTTGGCTCAGTCCTAAGGTGACACTAGAAAATACATGTACTGATCCACAAGTGCCATGAGTACATTCAGGAATGTTGAAGTATCCTCAAGGCAGATGCCTGTGAGATACCCAAAGTGTCTTCAATCTGTCTCTGTAATGGTCCTGTTGCAAGTATAGTAAGAGCTATACATAACTTAGTATCCACAGGTACAGGGAGGTCATACATCCCACTAGCACACATATGTGGGTCATACATGCTCACCATGAGCCTTATAATTTTCCTGACTACTCTGAATCTATCAAATATTTCATTATTCTCAGAACTATAATGTGTTATTCTTTGCCTATATCTCTACCTTTTTGGCCGGCAAGTACCATTGGGTGCAAGCCATTCTGGATAAGCGAAGGCAAGCATCTCAAACCAGGAAATAATTAGGCTAGCAGTAAAGGATAGCATCATAGCAGATTGTGAAGTAAATTGAAAACCTGTGACACCACCTTTTATAATGAATCTGCACATGGCACAAAAACGATTCAGTTTATGACTATGACTATGAATTGTAAACAGGAGAAGGACTTCTAAGCATATGCAGTATTACATCAGTTCTCATTTATATGTCAGTATTCATCCATTTGGTAAGTACATTCACTCTCATTGCATATTGGTGTAAATAGCCTCTATGAATTGTGCCTTAATAAAATGAGTGTACCTCCTAATGCTAAAGTACAACTATCAATAACAAGTAAAAACAGTACTCAAAATGAGATGCTGTACAACGATGGCCAATGAATTACGATTCTCTTGAGAAATAGGTAGCGTGATTAAATGATATAAAACTTATAAAAGTGCAGCATGTTGTTGTGTCTTTCGGCTTTTCCCGATTAGGGGTCGCCACAGTGGAACTCCGGTTCGCTAATGATTGGTAGTTGATTTTTACATGCTGAGTTACCAGCCCTGATACACAACCTTCAACGAAGGTACGCCCATTCACGCATGTCTCCATGCAGAAGATGCTCTAGCTGAGAATAAAACCGGACAGCGTCTTACTGTGAGGCGACAATATATATATATATATATATATATATATATATATATATATATATATATATAAAGACTTGAATTAATTTCTAATGCTTCAATTAAATGCACTTACAAGATATCCACGCTGTGAATGCAATTACACTGTAGCGAAATTATGGTCTCAAGGTGTCCAGTCTTTCAAGTCTGATATAGAAAGTATCCGTACTGAAGATGTGGTAGCTGCTGTAAAACTGTAGCAAACTGTAATTACAACTTGACCAATCAAACAGTTTAAACAGTTCAAATAAGAGCTTCTGGCTTTTTTGACATTTAAAATCCTTTTATTGTAGAAAAAATTATTAAAATCTTCATGTCGAATTAAAATCTTGGTATAGAATAAACAGTCCCTCTGCATTCCAAACAATAAGTGCTTTCGGTATCTTCTTCAGATCGTAGAGATTGGGACTGGAAGTTCCTTTTTATAGTGCTTACTTCCTTTACTGTTGAAAGAATCATTCAGTCATCACTCTTGTCAATCAGCTGTTTGAATGCACCAATCCTCTTTCCTCTCAATTGAGGGTGTTCTATTTCCTATGCTTTTTGCTTTTGAGGGGTGTAACCAATCATGAATTATTAAGCCAGACACACCTCCATATTAACTAATGGTTGGTCTTCTAGCTTTTAGTATAGGTTTCAGTGGAATGATATTATTCAAGCCAGGCTCAATATCAGCACAGAGGTTCACAATCCACTTACTCTCCCTGCATTCAGTAATATTTTCAGTGTCACCTTTTCTTACTCCACTATATACAGTCTCTATCACCTTATAAGTGAAATAAAGACCAACATTTCTTTCAGCATGAGTTGCTAAAGTGTTATGTGGATCTTTATTGGTAATGTCTCTTTGATGTATCAGAATGCAATTTTTAAACACCTGATTAGTTTTTCCTACATAGAATGCGGGACATAATTTGTAGGTAGCCATGTATACCACATTGGGGGTTACACAAGTGGCTTTAACATTAAAAGTGTATTTTTTCTTTGTCCTTGGATGTTCACATTCTTTATTACAATCAATCAATGGGAATGCTGTACAATGGCCACACTTAAACGTCCCTTTATATCCAATAATTTTATGTTTACTGAATCCATCCTTTGTGCAAAGTAACCTCTTCAATTTTTTCATATTCTTGTAGCCAAAGCATGGTGTTTCACCTACAGTGTCTTTTAGGTTGGCATCCTGGATAAGGATTGGCCAAAACTGCCTTATTATAGTTTTCATTTGTGTGTTATCTGTGCTGTAGGTTAGCATCACTCTGGTGGTTCTGTCTTATATTTCTAACTTCTTGGACATTCACATCCTTTTCATTATAACCTTTATTTCTTAGGTTTTGTTGTAAAAATAAGATTTCCTTTTCTCTTGTCTCATCTTTGCTACATCTTTTATGTATTCTTTGTATTTCATTTCGCATAATGTTTTCAGTGACATGTTTAGGATGCATGCTGCTTTTCAATAAGTAATGATTTCTCCATGTATTTTTTTGGTGTAATTCAGTTTCCAACATATTTTCATTAAGAATGACATTCACATCCAAAAATGCAATTAGATTGTGAGAGTGTTCTGCTGTAAAGCTTAAGAAGGAGGTAGTCCTATTTAAATGTTGATGGAATAATTCGAATTGTGATACGCTTCCTTCCCATAAAATAAAGAGATCATCCACAAATCGACCATAAAATTTGACGCACTCATACCATGGATTATTTGAATTCAATGCATGCTCCAACTCCCAATCTACAAGCACAAGATTTGAGTAGCTGTTCACACAGGGGGTGCCCATGGCTACCCCCCCATTTTTGCCAATAGATTGATGTACCATACACAAAATAGTTATTCTCCAGTATTAAGTCTAATAATGCACAACTTCTACTGGTTTCATTAACAGTTTTTTTTGTGGCTTAAGATCTTTCTTACAGCTTCTGCGCCTGCTTCATTGGGAATAGAGGTAAATAAACTATTCACATCCAGGGTGGTCACAAGTAGGTGGTCATATTCCGTGATGTTATTCATGGTTTGATTTATCTTTCTTAAGAAGTCATCAGTATCCTGCAGAACTGTGTCAAAAGATTTTAAGATAGTTCTTAGTTCTTTCTCCACAGATAGTGACATTGTTTCCAATACCCACCCTTGCCCTGCTACTACAGGACGTCGTGGAGGGTTATAAAGGTTCTTGTGAATCTTTGGAAGTCCATTTATATTCGAAACAGTGGGTTTTATGATGTTCAAAAAATTATAAAGGTCCAGATCTACTTGGCCTTCAGTCAACATATCCTGAAGTAGTGAAGACAATTTTTGCAGGGTTCGATTCAGCTGGGTTAGTGTAACTCTGTAATATGTCTTCTCATCTTGTAACATATTGGTCATTTTCTTCTTATACCAGTCAGTATCCATAATCACTATAGTACCTCCTTTGTTTGCTGGTTTAATTACAATATTCTTATTTTGTTGCAAATTGCATAGGGCTTCTCTTTCTTCATATGTGATGTTTCTATAATGTTTAGTATGCGTATCCATTTTTAATTCCTCCACTGCATTATTACACAGCCGCATAAATAGCGCAACAGCAAGATGGACTACAGGTACGAATGTACTTGGTTTCCTTAAAGTTCTAACTTGTTCTGCGTTTGTGCCATAGATGTTTCTTAGTGTCACATTGTGTCCAAAATGCTTTATATCTATAACAAATTTATTCAGATCAGATCTTAAAGAGGGTATGAAAGTTAATCCCTTCTGTAGAATGGAAGTTTCTGCTTGGGTCAATTCATATTGATATTCACCACTATGGAATTGTTTAATTCAATATTTTCTTTCTTTTTCTGTCTTGACTGTGAGTTTGTGGGTTCTTGTAACTAGTTTGATTCAGAAAAAACGGAAGTTGTGTGGTAATAGGCAGAAAAGAGATCCATTTCTTAGGAATGGCTCCTGTTTCTGAGGATGTTTCAACATTCCTATCTGACGTGGTAGCCACAGGGGTCCCTGTAGTATTAGTAGTTGTGTTCAATGTGCCAGATATTTGTTTCTCAGTTCCAGTTTGGTTTCTGGATACAAGTGTCATTCCTAATGGATGCGGGATGTCTGGTGCTGGGGTTAAAATGATTTGTAGCAGGTCTTATTTCCTCCCTAGGCCATTCAAAGATCCGCCCGTATTTAAAATCTGTAATATCTCTGTTTAATTTCTTTATTTTCTGGTCTTTTATTTTTGATTCATACACATTAAGATTGAATTGTAGTGTTTCTAATTTGTTGGTGTGATAAGTATTCGAATTCATTTTCTCTAGTTCTATTTGTTTTTCATTAGTTTGAAGGGCGAGGTTGTCCTCCTTTGGTCTAAAATAATCCATAATCAGCCTCATGTATCAGAAGCTGGTCTCTAAATTTATTGCTTGCCATTTAGCTAGGAGTTCAGGATATTGATTTCCATAGCACTGCATGCATTTCACTCGCATTCCTCTAGGTATGACTTGATGGTGTAAACATTTATTTTAGTATCCGCTTTAACGTCGTTTGAGATTTATGACACAAGTTTATGTAAGATCAGTTTTATGTAGTGGCTACAGCTTGATTCCAAGAAGGAAGGCACTTCTTGTTAAGTTACACGGACATTGGTATATAATTTTGCAACCTGATGTATTTTAATGATGTGCATTTTTTAGGCATCGCACACATGCTTACATTTCATATGATA
The DNA here is from genome assembly GCF_019279795.1 of Protopterus annectens. NCBI lineage: Eukaryota > Metazoa > Chordata > Ceratodontiformes > Protopteridae > Protopterus > Protopterus annectens. The sequence continues at coordinate 1,315,743,034 of NC_056739.1, forward strand.
TTGTATAGTTTTAATTAATGGGGAGGGAGTTAGAAGGGTCATGTGATTGTTTTAATGATTATTTAATGAGTGTCAATAAAAGCACAAAGGATTTTGTACTCTGAATAAGCTCAGTATTGACCGAGCGAAAGCGCTTGGTTTTATGCATTTTCATTCACTTTTTATGTGAAATAAAGTTACTCGACTATTTGAAGTTGTTTTTATCAAATTTGTGATATCCGGGTCCTGTGGCTATTGGGCATTACTTCAATTCTTGGTTCGTCAACTTTACTCTTTTGAGGCTTGTGTTGTACCCATGGCTGAAGAAACGGATTTGGCGAGTTTTTTGGAAACCCCAGCACTTCTCAAGGATGACTCTGATAGCGCTCCTGTGACTTGGGGCAAATTCAGACAAGTTTTAGCCCTTCTAACGCAGCTGTCTAACAACATTTGTGAACGGAGCACGGAACTGACTACACGGTTGCCAGGCAACCAATTACAGCTCACAGACCAGCAGAGGAAATGGGTCACATCTTCTGCGCCGAACATCAATAACAGCACGGAGGACGAGCTTCCTGGTAACATTCACAGAGTAATGGCCAGGCTTCTGCAACGCACTTAAGAACTGGTGCGACTCATAGAACTCGAAAGGAAGATAATCACAAAGAATTTAATTTTGGCGCTTGGACTGGGAAACAGTTCCACTTCAACCAAGGTACTGTAAACACTAATTTCAACCAAAACATTGAAAATAACTTTAATGGTTTTAGGGACAAATTATACGCATTCAAGAGTAATCAGCTGGAGATAGATTACTTCAAGGAATGCGTACAAGTTAATCGAGTCCCTAAGGGGCTTCGACTATACAAGTTCCCTAATAGCGCACAACCAGGGACTGTTTTCTATGATCAGTTGTGTGAGATTTTTAATAAAGCTGGAATAGAAATGCTTAAGTTGATGATTGTTGAATATGAGACTGAAGCAGATATTTTGTTGAAAGAGTTGAATGCGTTGAACCACAATGTAACCAATGATAACAACTTTGTTAGTGTTAAGATAAACTATGATAATGTATTTCATGAAGTAGACCAATATTGTATGAAAATATTGAACAGAAAAATTAGGAAGTTAGAAAGAGACCTCTTTGAGTATAGAGAGGGGATTGCTTACCCCGCCCATAGAAGTGGAGGATGGAAGAACAATGCTGACACTGTTTACGTAGACAGGGTGAATGAGACAAATAGTAATGGCAACTATTCTGGACCTGGGACTGAACCCCTTAGAAGAAGTGAGAGAATAGCGGAAAAAGGAAGGAAGCAGTCTTACCAGGATTTTCAGCATCCCCCCACCGGGGGGGGGGGGGTGAGGCATCAATACAAAGGGTGGAACCACCCCTTGAATTAGAATCTGTGGAAACATTGACTTTTACCATAGAAGCACAGAATACTTGTGACAAACAGGTGGTTTGTAGAAAAGATAATTTCACCATATTCAATTTTACTGAATTGGTACTTACCAAAGATTATTTTGATTTGTTTTCTAGGGGATTTCATTTTGTTCCCTCTCGTCCCTCTAACATGACAAACATATTGATTGATTTAAAGTTATTTATTAGACAACTGAACTTAACTATATATTTCAAGGGTCAAAACCAACACCAATACAGGACTGACAAGGTCCAGTACTTTCAATCCCCCTACACACCCCTCTCTTAGGGTTTTTGAGGAATTGGTAGAAAGAGAGATTAGGAACATGGAACGATCTAAGAACAACACCTACCCCATCAACCTTAATGATAAGGAGATGCAATTGATTGATTATTTGAAACAAGAGAAGTGTAGGGTAATGAAACCCGATAAGGGGGAGGTGTAGTGTTGATGTACATGGTGGATTATGACTCTTGTCTACACAATATGTTACAGGAAACAGATCAATATGAACTGCTATCGTTAAACAAAATTAACCTTGCACATTCTAAAATAAGTTATCATTTACATGACCATCTTTTACAAGGTACCATTAATGAGCATTTATATAATTACTTACATGTGGAAAAACCAAGAGTTCCAGTGATTTTTGGCATCCCCAAGACTCATAAAAGTCTGGATCCTATTAAATTTAGGCCAGTTGTTTCTGGTGCAGGAAGCATCACTGAACCCTTGGCGAAGTTTGTAGATTACACTGTAAAAAAATTTTTATCTTCCATTACACACATTTGCAAGGATTTGTGGTATTTCCTGAAAGGAATTGACCAACAGATGTTCAATGCGCACCTTTCCATGGTCACTATTGATATTGTGGAACTTTTTCCGAGTATCCCTCACTCGACAGGACTGGAATGGTTCAGGGAGGTTTTAGTATCTAAATCTGATCTGGACAACACCATTATCAATTTAGTTTTAGAATTTATGGAAATTGTCCTGGAAAACAATTTCATTTATTTCAATGGGGAATTTTATCGCCAAAAGAAAGGTTTGGCGATGGGGGCTCCTTGTGCCTCATTATATGCCAGTTGTGTACTATACTATTGGGAGCAGAAATATGTCTTTATGAGTCAATGGTCAGAATTTATAGGACATTACACGAGGTACCTTGATGACATTTGTTTGTTGTGGAAGGGCACAAATGAAGATTTAAATGATTTTTTGAAGTATATTAACGACAGCACTGAGTTTTTGAAATTTACCTATAACATTGACCATGACAAATTAAACTATTTAGATGTGACTCTACTTAAAGACTATGACAACCATTGCTTCCAATCAAAGTTGTATAGGAAAAACACATTCTTGAATTCATATCTCCACTTTGATAGTGGACATCCCTTCCACCAGAAGAAAGGGATAGTCAAGGGTCAGATTATTAGAGCATCGAGAATGTCCAGTACACTTGAAAGTTTTTTAGAGGAAGTCCATACCCTTGGGGCATTGTTTGAAGAAAAGGGCTACCCCAGGACCTTGATTGACCATATGATCCAAGAGGTCACAGAAAACAGGGACTCAAAGTATTTCCCTTTGTTAGGAACTGGATTATCTACCCCTGAACAAGAAACAGGATTGAATCAGTTAGACCTAAAGAATAATTTTATGCACACGTTTTTTACTAGCTCCCATAAAATTGAACAGATCGTTTCGAAACACTGGCCTATATTAGTGTTACATGATGATATAAAACAATTTGTTCCATCTTACCCTCATTTTGTAAGGAAAAGGGATGCCAATTTAAAGGAACTATTTGAGAAAAATGGAGACTCTGGATTAAGAACAAGTAGGGAAAAAGTAGGTACATGCAGATATGGTTCCTGTAAACAGTGTAACTTTATGTTTAATCAAGACACAGTGTTTATTCCCTCTAGAAAATGTAAATACAAGTCCACCAATTACTTCAATTGTGGAACCAAAGGGGTGGTTTATTTAGGAATATGTGTACATTATTATAGTTTTTACGTGGGTAAAATGGACCGGCAACTTAGGAGAAGAGTTTATGAACATATTTATGATGTTTCTAAGGGCAAAGAAAATAACGCTTTTTTTAAACACTCACAGGTGTGTGAGAATATGGAGTTAAAATTCATGGTTTTAGAGCAAGTGACACCAGATTTGCGAGGTGGTAACTGGGAAGCCAGGCTTGAATATCGTGAACTATATTGGCAGCTGAAGTTAGACTCAGGAAGGCTCCCTGGGTTGAACGAGAATATTAACATCAGCAGTGTATTAAAGTTAAGAATGGCTCACTTATAACATCACAATAGTAACACTTTAGTTGATGCTTTGAATGTAATTTCATTCATTTATTTTAGTATCCGCTTTAACGTTGTTTGGGATTTATGCCACAAGTTTATGTAAGATCAGTTTTATGTAGTGGCTACAGCTTGATTCCGAGAAGGAAGGCACTTCTTGTTAAGTTACACGGACATTGGTATATAATTTTGCAACCTGATGTATTTTAATGATGTGCATTTGTAGGCATCGCACACATGTTTACATTTCATATGATATTGTGTGGTTTTAATTAATGGTGAGGGAGTTAGAAGGGTCATGTGATTGTTTTAATGATTATTTAATGAGTGTCAATGAAAGCACAAAGGATTTTGTACTCTGAAGAAGCTCGGTATTGACCGAGCGAAAGTGCTTGGTTTCATGCATTTTCATTCACTTTTTATGTGAAATAAAGTTACTCAACTATTTGAGGTTGTTTTTATCAAATTTGTGATATCCGGGTCCTGTGGCTATTGGGCATTACTTCAACATACTACTATGCCAAATCAGCAGTTTCCTGAAAGATAGGAAGACTGGAACTTAAATGGCTATCATTTACTGAATTCAGTTCTCACTTCTCACCATAGCTCTCAACCTTTTAGCACAAAGAACCTGGACAAAGCCCATAATGGGGGAATACAGACCCAAAATAGGGACAAATTCTAAATACTCATAAACAGAAAATTGCTAGAATAAAAGGTTTTGTGTTACTATTTATTTTCTGAAGAATATGAAGTCAGAAATTCAAATGCCTGTCATTATTTAGTGAATCCAGTCCTTCAGTAATTTGCCACAAAAGTCCTGAAAACCACAGCTTTAATGAGGAACCCTGAAAACCACAGATTTAATGAGGAACAGAACAAAAATCTGCTCCATCATAGAGACTACCAATTTCAATATATTTTTAGGAGTTACAGCATTTTTTGATGTTCTAGTAAACAGTTGCAGTTATGTTATCATGCCGTTTTAGTGTCCATCAATGTATCTGTCCTGGAGCCTTTGAATGTTTTGCTCATTTATGTATTCAGTCATTCATTTTTCTTATGCCCATTTTATCCTGTTCATGTATATAGGGATGTGATTCACATCAGTCAGAGTTTAGTGATTCTACTGAGTGCCGATCACTCCTGCATTGCACTTCACTGTGGAACCCTAATTTACATGTATAGCATAACGTTGCACACTGAGATTCCAAGGCAGCAAGGGATAGTTTAGGATTGCAGTGCATAGAAAACAACATTCTATAGCTGTGCAACTGCAGCAATCTGTAGATTCTGCCTCTCTGTGTTTTAAAAATGAAACTGAGGACCCACAGACTGAACTGCTCGGTTGCCCCTGCCTCCAGTGTGAAATAACTGTGGCTTCAGGTTCTTAAAGGCAATAGCACACTAACTGAAAAGGCTGAACAAAGTTGCAGCTCACTGAACTACTTAGTTATTTATTTATAAGGGCTTTATTCAGAAATCTGTAGGTGATGCACAGCTTGTAATTCATTCATAAGATCATAGAATGGTACAAGCTTTCACCAGGCTGCAATGGTCACTTTTCTACTTTTAGCCAAACTCTTTCTGGGTGACTGGAAATGAATATATATATATATATATATATATATATATATATATATATATATATATATATTTATATATATATATATATATATATATATATATATATATATATTATTTCACATCAGTGTTCAAAATATTGTCAACCAAAATGCTGATGAATTAATCTCAATAACCAACATGGACAGCTGACTGCACATACTCCAAGGATTGACCTTGAAGCATACAAACGAAAAAACAACTTTTTTGCAGGGGGGTCAAGCCCACTGCAACCCCAGACCCCTGTATACTTATTTATTCCAACTCTGAGATTGCATAATCTAAGGGGAAAGGGAATATCCCCCCAATAGCAGGGGAGGTCGGTCTTGCTCACCTGTCAACTATCTGTTTTGTTGAACAAAGCATATCAAAAAGCAGATGAACAGATGACATCATTTAGCGCATTCACTATTTTGGATAGCTACTATTAATATTTTTATATATATAAATATATATATAATATATATATATATATATATATATATTAAACATTATACATAGATCTAGATCGACAATTGAAAAATCGATATAACACTTTGTAGCATGTGTATCGGTAGACTCCAGGATAGATACATTGATGGACACTAAAATGGCATGATAACAAAACTGCATCTGCTTACTAGAACATCAAAAAATTCTGAAACACTCAAGACCTGCTGTTATATTCATTGCAATTTTTGCAAATAAATGGAAGTAATATCAGTGTCATACAGAGATTAATGTTTGATCATGGTGTCTTTGTTTGTAGTCAGCTTTGCACTTTAAAACAATTACACATTAAGCAATTTCTAATGCATTGCAATCTGAACTCTTTCTAGGCCCAGAAATGGTGGCAGATACTGTGTGGGCCGTAGAATGAAGTTTAAGTCTTGCAACACTAATCCTTGTCCCATGCAAAAGGACTTCAGAGATGACCAATGTGCTCAGTTTAATGGAAGGCATTTAAATATGAATGGTATATCTGCTAATGTCACCTGGGTCCCTAAATACAGTGGAAGTAAGTACAGCATGAAAACTTTTATTGTCATTATTTTTGCATTAGTACTTTTACTAGTATATCATATAAAATGGTGTGTGAGCTAGATTTTTGATATATATTACTTATTTCTCAGGGGACTTTAAATGTTGTATATTTAAATCTGATATCCACAATAATTTTATTGTGCATTTTAAGTACATAAAATAAAGATTTTTTTCTTCTGTCATTACAACTTCATTTTTAATCTCTCTTACCTTAGAATAGATAACTGTATACAATTTTCCTCATCTTTGTACATATGGTTGTTGGGTGTTACTACAAGCCACAATGACTTTTGCTACATTGAAAATATTTTATTTCTTTTTCAGACCTTTGTATATGTAGTCAACACTAACCATTTGCTTCCCTCATTGTGCTCTATATATAGCCAAATAATTTGTTTAGTCTTTGTTTCCATCTCATCTGTTCAGCTTTTTAATTGCTTTCTCCATAGTTATGTTTTATATTTTGCCCTACATATGCATATATTCTTGATCTAGTGATATGTGTGCATTTATGGATTCTATGGTCTAAGGTCAACTCTCAAGCACACATATTTGTACTTCTCCTATACTTTCCATTTATGTCTCCTGTGCTTCCTTGTTTGAATGGCCATGCACCCCTCTCTGCATATTTTGAAATATACTTTCAATGGTGATTGCACTTATTCCATTATTCAGATGCATATATTTGTCATCACTTGTTTAAAAAGTAATGAGGACTATTAATGAACTGTTGCATGTATGTGCCCTCATATTTCTCTGTGTATCACTCCCTTTTTAGTTTTATTTTTTCTCCTATATTATGTTTTAATTTTTCTGGGGTATTTCTGCTCCATAGCATACCGCATACTTGCTGATAATCAATAACAAAATACACTTTGACCCCTTAAAATGTATCAGTTTACTCAGTTTCTTTGATGGTGAACTGATATTTTCCCTCAACAGCTACAGTATTTTACTATAGCAAGTGAACCATCTTGGAAATCTCTTGGTTGTGTTAGAGTTTCTATCAGTAGAACAATTTTTGGTAACATTCTCTTTTTCTGGAGCACAACAGCTTAGAAATCACTTACCCTATGTTATAAGATTGAGGGATCATAGCAGCTACAAGCCAAGCTAAGTCTGATGATCACATCCAAATTGCCAAATACCACACATGTCAGGCTGAGAATAAACCTGCAGGCACTAACTCATCACTGTTAGTTCTGAAGGATGAAATGCCACTCTGCTTCAGCTTAATAATACCTGCTAACTATGTTACCGTGTTGGTTTTGATTGCCTCCATAAACACACACACACACACACACACACACACACACACACACACACACACACACACACACACACACACACACACACACACACACACACACACACACACACACACACACACACACACACACACACACACACGCACACACACGCACACACACTGTGGTCCCCATCTCCAACCTATGTAATACTTTAGTGCCATTACACTTTCAAACTTTCTCCTTAGTATCCATTGGTTCCCCACCCCAATCTCCATTTTGATGCTAGTGCCCCCCATGACATTCATATTTGCTTTGAACACAGATTTTTTGGTCGTGTTTGCTATCATGACCTACCGGAGATGGCTGTGCTGAGCTATACTACTAATTCTCAGTTGTGTGGATGTCTTCCTGAAGGCAGTTCCTGGGAGAGACTACATGGCTAATTATCATATACTGCTACCCTCACAATGCCTTATTAGCATTCAGAATGGCTGCCAGACCAGTCCTTTGCAGTGCTGCCTGTCTTCATGTCGGAAGACTGTACAGCATTTCATAGTAGGTCTTTATTTTTATTCAGACTCTGTAACTGCTATTACTGTGCCATTGACAGTGAGACATAATTTTATAACTGTATGCAGTATGACCTTTTCAGTCCATTTTTTAGGGTCATCAGACTTTGTTTCTGCAGCTGTGAGTTTAACTTTGTACATACAGAAATTCATTTAGGATCATTGGAATTACAAGACCATTTACTCCTTAACAGTATCTAAACTCATGTTGTACTTTCCTTCTTAAGAATGGCAAAGCAGGTTAGTAGCAGACTACATTTGTAGTTACCGATTCTTCCTGGTATAATCTGAAGAAAATCAGGGTATGACTTTGTTTAAATTGCAGAAGAAATCATTTCCAAAGGTGGGTTTGCTGATTGCTAGCAGACTTGCCTTTCCAATGTATTTTATTTATGTTGTTGTTGTTGTGTCTTTCGGCTTAGGGGTCGCCACAGCAGAACTCCGGTCTGCTAATGTTTGGTAGTAGATTTTTACGTGCTGAGTTATCAGCCCTGACGCACAACCTTCAATGAAGGCACGCCCATTCATACATGCTTCCACACAGAAGATGCTCTAGTTGAGAATCGAACGGGACAACATCTTGCTGTGAGGCGACAACGCTACCGCAGCACCACTACCGCGGTGCTCAATGTATTTTATTTATGTAGTGGTGGAAATTTAAGTTCTTAGTTCTGGTTTTAGTGAAGCTATTTGACCTACCAAGGTATAGGAGAGCAAGAAGGATGTCATCCTTAAAGGCACACAATGTAAGGCATAGATCACCCTGCAAAAGCCTATAAGAAACCAAGCAAAGGGTTAGCCCTTCAAGTTTTTTTTTATGGTAGGACAGTGACTAAAGGTCAGTAATCTTTCTGGTTATTAACATTTTGCAACTTTCCAGTTGTTTAATAAGACTAGGAACGGTGCATCCCAAAGGCAGCATTTTACTCAGCAGGTGGCCTGTTTAGTCAGGGCTACATACACAGGGCTGATGACTTATTTTGGCCTGAATTATATGCTTGTAGACAACATTAGTTGTATTAAATAGAAGGATTTTCTGATTACTATTGCTACTTCGTGGTCAAAGGAGGGGGAAATTGTGTAACTAGGTTCCATGATTCCTGACTGCATTATCATTTTGGAGTAGGATATTGGCTGCACTATTGAGGAAGTAAGGTGCTTACCAAATGCAGCAATACTACACTTTTTTGTATTTAATTTTAGTGTTTTTTTCTTGTTTGCAAGGGTAGACTCTGCTGTAATGAATGAGTATAAGAGGGAGATTTGAAAACAGCACTCAGTTTGCAGGCATCCTTAAACTTAGTTAACCAAAGGTCCTGACTCCTGGATTGGAGATTGAAAAAACTAGATTGTAGATCACAGTACCGGAGTTACCTTCACACTTTTGGATGAATTACCTGCCAATTTAACTATGAAGGTTCTGTCTTTCAAGTCAGTTGGCTAGCCACCTCACATGTGGATCCTCTTCTATGGCTCTTAGTTTATTAGTAATGCCAGCATAGGAGAAGTGACCAATGCTTTGGCCAGCTCCAAAATAAGCAGCTATAAAAAAATAGCCTTGGGCAATGTTAGCAAGACCTTTTGCTAATGCTATAATGCTATAATGATAGTACTTCTCCAAGACAAGGCAAGCTCTGAGAACTGGATTTCCATGATCTGTCATGGCAGCTGTGGCGGTTTGCTGCCGATTCATCTTTCTAGCAGTCCTGTTGTCTTAGTTTCTGGTGTTCCTCCAGGGGAAACCAATATCTATCAGCATGGGATGACATGGTTGACAGGCCATGCTTCTTTGCTAAGGATGGTCTGCACCTGTCCCCCATGGGCGTTTGGATATTGGCTACTCACATAGACCCTTTTTTGGGCAATGTCAAAAGAACAAAACTAACAACATAGCAAAAATGTCAAAAGAACAAAAATAACATAGCAAAAAAAAAAAAAAGCAACCTTATGGTCTTATTGCTCAGTGCTGGGAGCTTAAACAAGAAACTGCACACACTACTCTCCTCATTCTGGAGAATGTAGAAATCTGTGCTGTAACCAAGACTTGGTTTAAAGTCACAGAAAGTACTCTGGCAGTGGGACGCTACAGTGCTTTCCACACATTTAGATCCACAGCAACATAGACAGGGGATAAAGATGAGGTGTCTTGATCTACATAAGCAACAAATGCAACTCCATGTTGATTAAACAGGATGATTCCCTGAGTTATTCCACACCCAATCTTGCACAGACAAGCCAGCTAGAGGTCATCCTGTCTGACTCATGAAGCTCACAACTCTTACCTAGATATACTAGAGGCACTTGCCATCCAACCAAATACCCTATTCAATGGTGCCTTTAACTAGCCCTCTAACTCATAGGCACAGCATTTCCTGGACTTTAACATCTTGGACAAGATAATGGGGACTCCAACAAAAAGATCAAACATATTGGACCCAGGACTCATTAACATGGGAGAGCGTTGCAATCCACACTGCCATGTCATGTCCTCATTGGTCAGGTTGGACCACAAAGCTGTTACCCTTGAAATAAAAATCAACCTGGAAAACCCAAATAAATTCCTAACAGTTAGCAACTATTCTGAAGCAAACTATATCCTATTTGTCAAAATTCACAGTTCACACAAACTCTAAGAACACAGCTACGTCTGCAGAATTTTTTACAGAAACTCTATAACAAACATGTAAATGGCTGCATTGAGGCTGCCGTAACCTGCCAGATGTATGCCCAGATCTAACAACAAAAACAACACACTGGTGGAATTGTTACCTTAAAAGGCTATATAACAAAAGAAAAATAGTCATGGCCAAAATTTGCAACAACTAATAGAGACAAGAGCTCTCTGACTCAATTAAACACAAAAAATACGCAACTAATAATGTCAAACAATGTCAAACAAGGTCAATTATGGAGACAGAATAACCTCACAGAGTAATCACAAGGCTTTTTCCAGCTATGTCAGGAACCCCAAAGTTAACAATCTGCAGTGTGCAGAGCTAGTGATAAATAGCACAACCTTCACTTAGCAGGGTGACATAGCGAATCTACTGGCTGATAAATTTAGCTCTAAATTCACCCCCACTACACCCTACAAAATCCCTTGTAGCATATGCCCCTCAAACTATCAACAGGAAACAGGCCCTGATAGTGCTCCCTAAGGCCAAAAACACTGCTTCAATGGGCACTGACAATACATGACCTAACAGGACCACTTGAGGCACACAGCTACAACCTCAAAACAGGTTATGTGCCAGGTGGAGGGCTGAAGTGGTCATCCCTTTTCATAAGAGTGGACCATCAACTAGCCCCTGGAACTACAGACCCATCAGTCTGAAAAGATTAATATGTAAGAAGGTATTTAATGATCAACAAGGACATCTGTAACCTACAGACACTGGACCCATCCCAGTCTGGCTTTGTTAAGGAAAACTCTTCCCAACTCAAACTGGTAGACTTCTTTAAGATGGTCACCAAGTCTATGGATCAGAGGAAAATTGTGCCTGTCACCTATCTCGACCTAGCCAAGGTGTTTGATACAATACCCAACTCAAGTATTGCTGACAAACTCTCAGAAATAGCCATAAATCCCTAAATAACTCACTGGACTGCTGATTGGCTCACAGAACCCAAGAAATCAGGACTGGTGAGACCATCTCTCCTAGTAGACTGGTCACCAGTGGAGTATCTCAGGGCTCTGTGTTGCACCCACTCCTGTTTGGCATCTACTTTTCAGAAGTAAAAGTTAATGTCAAAGGCCTCTGGTTTACTAAGTTTGCAGATGACTGTAAATTGGGACATATGATTGTCCCCATGATGGCAACATCCAACAAGAAGATCTAACACAAACAAATCATTGGTGCAAAAGTCATGGTTTAAAACTCTCCATGAAGAAGTGGATTATCGTGCCCTTTGGGAACTTGTCCACCCAGGCTAATTGCTCCATTGATAAAAAAAACCCTCCTAAGAGTTAACCTGTTAGTTAGGGATCTGGGAATATATGTACAGTGTAGTCTGGCCTTTGACCAACATGTAGCCAAGTTAGTAGGAAAATCATTCTATATCACCCAACTCATAAGCAGGGTTATAGCATCCAGGTCAAGGAAGTTATAGTACCACTGTACTCAGTCCCCTTCAGACTCATCATTGCATACAACACCCCCTTTGGCATTAACCTAAACAGCACTTACAACAGTTGGAATGCCCGCAAAGGTTCCTCACCAGAAGAATCCAGGATATGAATACCCAATCCTACATAGATTGCCTTAAGACCCTATCTCTGTGCTTAGATGCTTACATGTTACTGAGATGCAAGCTATGCCTAGCATGCAAGTCATCTTCATATCCAGCTCTTATGGATATCTTGCACATACACAAAACAAACGTCACCGGAAACACTAGATCTAGGGACCTAAATGTAAACTGTGACATAAATAGAACATGCTGGAGAGACTGGTATATTTCTGAAATGATTCCCATGCAATGGAATAAGCTCCCAGTCTATGTGAGGAGAGTTCATCCCTGGCTCTATTCAAAAGAAACCTTGATCATTGAATGGGAATTCACAAACTGACTCCCAAACAGGCCTCCATCTCTCTGATGGGCAGAGGTTGACAATAAATAAATTAATCTCCAACTGACATACCCCCCATGTAATCTTTAGTTATCTCTTTAATAACATACCCCACCATATAGATGTTTAAACATATAGATGTTTAAGAAACTCTGGGACAAAACTAGGTTGGGTTGCATGGCTAGGTTGTAAAGACACTGGTGTTCATTTGCCTAGTATAAACCTGTGAACCCATTGTTTAATTTGTACAAGTACCTCAGACAGGGTCGCCGAGAGAAAATCCGGGCCCCGGTACAAAGAAGGTGTGTGGGCCCTTATACAAAATTCTACACATACATGTAAGTGTGTATATTATTATTTATTTCTAACAGTCGTAGATTACATTGATACATTTAGATAAGTATGTATAGGTATAAATGTAATAATAAAGTAATATATTTATAATAGTAAAAGACGTTTATAATAGCATTTATTGTCTGCCGAACAAAGGTGCTTTCCTGGCCTTTTTCCTAGCAAAACTCTGAATTACATAATCAAAATTAATCTGTTTTGCTAGATCAGACTCAGTACTGAGTCTTGCCAAATCTACTAGTCGCAACTGTGACATAGTGGATCTTAGAAAAATTTTTACCACCTTTTTTACCACCATGTGCTATATATACCATGAACAGAACAGCCAATATGATTCTGCAAAATTTCCCATCGATGTGGACTAGAGCTAAACAAGTTATAAACAGTTTATATAGTTCCAAAGTATGTCATGGTTTCAGGAATACATTCTGCAGCATCATTTCCACACAAATTGACCGTGTGGCTTCCACATGGAGAAAATATAGCAGTTGGACATTGCTCAAGTTTTCTTGCTTGTGCACCTTTATATTTTCCTGACATGTTGGCTGCATTATCATAACCCTCTGCTTGGCAATCAGAGAGTGGAATATCATATTCGTTCAATGTATCTACAATCATCTGTGCTATGTCAGATCCGGTTTTGTCACTGCAGTCAACAAATTTCAGAAATCTTTCTACAATTTCAAACTGGGATTCATTTTGAATTACATAACGTAGCATGTCTGCTCAACATGAGATGCATCTCGTCTGGAATCAATTATCACTGCAAAGTACTTTATATCATGCAAAATGTGTTGTTTCAGAGGTTCAGAACATTTATCAATTAACTCATTTTGAGAATCAGCAGAGAGATAATGCACTTGAAGTCATTTCCCCTTTTCTTGTGACTCTTTAACTTGCAACACATGTTCTTTTAGAATTGGATCCCAATGAGACAACAACTCCATTAGCCCCCAAAAATTTCCATTGTCCTTGTCATCAATGTGCTGTGAACTACCTCACAAAGCAAGCCCATGTTCTCCAAGGAATAGTATAACATCAATGATTCATTTCATAATGTTGCACCACTTGACAGATTCTGTTGCAACTGATGCATCTAAGAGACTTTAAATGCCCTTACCAGAAGACAGGCATCTTTCTAATTCTTGCCAAGCCAGATAGCATTGCCTATGACTATTGCTTCTCTCATGTTCTGGGATGTGACTACATCATTTTTGCCACTTTCCAGCATCTGACCATCCTTCTGATGATGCAGCATAGACTTGGATGCAGAGCTAATGTTGCAACACAGATTGTTCCAAAATAATCGGCAGGGAAAACAGTATAATGCTTGTTTAACATCACTCTAGACAAGCCAATCTCGGACATGTTTCTCACCATTCAAATTTCAAAATGTTAGTATGCTTTCTGGAAAAACTTGGTTATTCATATTTTTGGGAAATGTTTTAGGATTGCCAATAACACAGTTTTCTATATCCAGCTGAGAAGGAACCTCTGTTACAAGAAGTCCAATGTCAATTCCAATGTTACTCTTTTCTTCACCATGGCCAGATTCTGTAGACATTGACGTACTCATTGCCTCACTTCTCTTTTTATCACTAACATTCACTTGTTCCTTCAAATCTCCTTTTCTCTCATATCCTCCATCCTCCAAATCCACTTTTGCGTCATCCACCTTTTGTGCAAGAATGACATTAGGATTTACTTAATCTGATGTTTTTTGAAAATCCAAACTGGCTTCATGATATTCTGTCCTTTGTTTCAGTTCTGCATTTGGCTTGCCTTGTTCTAAATCTAAAGTTTCATTTTTGTCAGTTTTCCATTTAACGCCAACTTGAAAGATGTTTGCAGTCCTTTTTTTATTAATCTCATCACATTTTTGTTTTTCTTTACATTTTTGAGCTCCAGATTTTTGAGATGACATGTTTAAGGCCGGTACCTGAAATGAAATATGGAACATAAAAACTTGCCGTATTGCTATCGAGAATTTTGTTAGTGGTTCTAAAGTTAGGACAATATTTATTGCTAGTGATTTCCACTAACCGTCAAGCCATTTATAGTCTCGAGTCTCTTGATAACGTAGATAAAAAGACACAGGATGCCAGTGGGTCCTTTATGCTACAATTACAGCATTTACAGGGAACTTTACCTGTGGAATTATTTCTTCCTTCACTTTCCCGTAAAGTCTTCTTTGCAGTCCAAGATGAATCAGTGTGGCTCGTGCCCCGTTTTCTTCTTCCTCCCAGGATTTGGCAGGAAAGCAAAGAGGAGTAATCCAAGCAATAAGTTTGATGTTTGAAGCTAGGAATGAACACGTGAGAACACTTATTGATAGACACTTTCAGAGGTTTTTGTTCATTGAATCTTGAATGCACCATATTATGTCACTCAAAAGTATTTTATCATTGTCATGACCTTCTATTGCTTCGCGATCTTGTACGCGAAAGTTCTCATGCCATTCTTTGTCTTTGTTTGTAAGGATGTCTCCTTCTCGAGACAATGACACGTTTCTGTTTTTGTGATGTTTCTTGGGCTTCATTGGGCCCCCTTGAGCTTCATAGACCCTGGAGCGCTGTACCAGCTAAACCCCCTATCCCCTCTCCTCGGGCCTGACCTCAGACAGACAAAACCTTTAGATGGTTTTATACACACTTTTATGTCTGCTGCAGCCTCTTCCTCCTAGTAATATAAGTGAGAACATGTACAACCTGAGCTAATATGAAAACTGTAAGACAGATGGATAAGAGCTAATGAAGTAGTCAACTACCAAGGTCAGTATCAGGGGAGGACCATTTCTCAAATCATTGTATTGACATTGAGTTTGTCAGCGATTGTAGAGATGTACACTTCCTGGTGGGGCAGTTTAGTTTATGTTTATTTTTTTCTTATTTTCTTTCTGTATTTTATTTTAAAAGTTATTCATTTATTCATCCATTCATTATTTTGATAACTGGTTAAGAGGGCTGGTCACTGGGCCACTTTCAGCCATGATCCAAGGACAGTGGTATACAAAACAGCCAATCATCAGAAGTCACAGTTCTAACAGTGTGTGACATAGACATCAATTACAATGCAAAACAGTAGGACTTTTAACACAAATACACACAACAAATCTAAGGTAATACACAGAGCTTAAACAATGCATTTGCTTAACCAAAAAGTAGAAAGGTCACACAGACAAACCAATTAGTAAAAACTACAAGAAAAACCTAGCCAAGCTAGAGATTTCACTGTGTGATACTTTAAACCTAATGTTATAGAAGCCCATGGGATATATATAAATGACCCCTTAAGGATATCAAGTGTTTCAGCTACATGGCTTCTGAATGTCCATGACTTTTTACTTTTTCACTTGTCTGTGGATACATCCAGGCCAATACAGCCAGCCCCCTCCCCGCAGCTGTGGACATGCATCTTTCCACTTATGCTGTGCTGAAGATGTCATAAGAAGGCCAAAACATGCATGTCCAGAGCTAGTGGAGTTTGGTTTTATTGGCCTGAATATTTCCACATAAACATAAATAGAAAAAGTAAAAAGTCATGGACATTCAGAAGCCATGTAGCTGAAACACTTGATGATGTTAAGAGAGTATTTGCTTATATCCCACGAGCTTCTATTACAGGAGGTTTCAAGAATAACAGAGTTAAAGTTCAGTATATTAGCATAACAGGATAACATGCCAGGTATCTTTACACCTAATAAGTCAACATATCGATTAGGAGCTTAAAATACACATCAACAGATCAGGATAATGACAAATGTACCTGTTTGCCTAATAAGTCAACATACTACTTAAGATGTCTGTCTGGGTTATAATACATTTCAGCTTCAGGGTAGTGTAAGCCCTCACAATCTGTTGCCAGGCTTCTCTGTCTCATCGTTTTCCTGTGATTTAATAGGCTACAGAACTCCTTCTAAGCTAACTTACCTGAGCTGCATCTGTCTTTCACGTGAACTGCACAGGTACAATATGCCTTTGCATTATGTATCTTTGCATTTTCACATGGTTCAGTTGATTAGAGCATTTTTAATAGTGTCTTAATGCACTAACAGATGCTGAATTATATAGTTCAGAATGATAGCTTCAGGATTATCACTGTTAATTAATTATTTTACTAAGAGTGCCATGACCACATTTTCACCTCAAAAGTTAGTTTTGCCTCTTTTAAAGTTTTGGACATTCATATCTTAATATTTATTGCAACCATGCTTGTTTGTTGGTTTTGATTGCCTGCTCTGACAAAAACAAGCAGCATCACTTTATTGTTTATTTAATTTGAATTACTTTGTCATTTGATAAAGCGTCTACTGTTGTTATTTTATGTGCCCAAGATTCACATATTGCAGCCTGTTGTTTTACAGGTTTATAACTTTAATGTATATTTTCTTCTTTTGCCAGACAACTGAATACAACATTTTAAGGACCTATATATTTCAAAGGGCTTATTTTTAATTAGCTTTAATGTCTGTGATTTACTTTGTATCTGCCTTTAGTAATTCTCTTTTGAGTACTTGTATACCAAAATCTTGAATTGTATTGATCCTTTAATTGGTCTGTATAAAACTAGATGTATAACTTCCATAGCAATCTGATGCAGTTCACTCTTAGCAGGGTTTATAATAACAGTGAAACTGTACATCATGTCTTTTTTTCTTTCCTCACTCTCTCCAGTATATTATATTCTATAGTTATACAAAAAAGTGGTTGGATATAAGCAGCATGCAGTTTTTAAATGAATGCAGTAGTTGCCATATGTGTTCTACAAAATAATGTTGGGATAGCAATTCATGCACATCTAAACTACTCTAGACTAGCAAATTTCAAAGTGACCATAGATAGCAGTTCAGATAGCAGTTCAGATAAGTAACCATTTTTTCTAAGTCAGATCAGCAGTTTGATGTCCATTCTAAAATTTGTCCAAATTGAACAGCCAATAGAAATCACGTAAACACTTGCTCAATGAACACTGATACACAGTCTGATTACAATAACCTATTATCTGTTGAAGTGTGAACTAATGAGGATTTGTACAGAAAACAACACTAACTCCACTACAGGAAATTAGAAAAATATTACTATATATATATTTCAGGCGTAGGCAATGTTGCCCTTCTAGCCTGACAGCATACTAGAACATTAATTCCCATAATAAGTGACAAGGTTGTTCTTAAAAATCTCTCAAACAGGGCTTGCTTTAATATAATTTGGTAGTATATTCCATGTGTCAGAGAAACAGTAATTCTTTCATTGTTATGCAGTCTCCCACTCAGGTTGTCTGATGATTCTCTATTCCTTTTTGTTTACCTCAAACATTCCCAGCAGTAGTTGTTTCTAAATTGCCTAAATACTCATATAAGGTCTCCACTTAAATATCTATATGAGACTCTGTACAAATTCAGATATTTTAATCTTTCATAATAACTTTCACATTCATAGATACCCTTGGTATATTTCTGCTGTATTCTTTGCAATTTACTTGTGCAAGTTTTCTTATAAAGTTTCCATATTATTATTCCATACTCTGCTTTGGGTTTGGAGTTACTTTCAAACAATAAGGTCATACTTTCTGATTTATTAAACTTTATAAATCCTTTTATACAACCTATAGTTTTATAAACTGTCTTTAACCAATCAGTTGATATGATCAGAAAAACTCATATCTGGGTCTATGCATATAATAAGGTCATTAAATTAATCCATAATTTCAATTCCTGCGTACGCTATGAAATATTGTCCCATAAATCTATGTCTCCCAAATCTCACATGCTTAGCTTCTGATGTATTAATCAGCATATCATTCTCCCATTCCCAAATTTTGTCAAATGATTTTGCAAATCTCATTATGCAATATTTATTTATTTATTTTTATTTATTTATTTATTTATTTATTTATTTATTTAAATAAATATTGATAAAAGTACTACTCTTTTATCTATTAAAAACTGCAGCTACAACATTTTCCCTAGAGATAATAAATGTCCCCCAGATAATGTTGTGGTCAGACAGATAATACACTAAACTTGACTTCTCAATCAAGGTATCACTCAAGTCAGTGATAAATCAGCAAAAGGATATAATGTCTTAGACAGGCTATATTAACAAACATGGGCCTATGGTTTGCTTATAACTGCTACCATAATTTCCATTTCCATGTAAAATCATGCATATATCAAGTTATAGTTCATACTAATTTTAAAAGACTGCTTCAAGTGTGACAAAAGTGAACTGTTAGCTAGAATTCTCCTTTGAAATTGAATATGAAATGTAGAACCTGCCAAAGGATCAACAAAGGCAGGAGTATTGTAGACAAAAGGTACCTTCCAAACTGAGAAGCTAATAAACAGGAAAAAGACAACACGTGAGGACTGATGCACAACAAAAGGCATGCTAAAAAGGGTAGTACAACTTTATAGCCAGAGGTTAGAAAAGCAGTTTGCAGATTATGAGCATAAACTTGCCACATTGTGCCACACCAATAAAAAAACAATAACAAAAATATCCCTGTTCATTTACATTAATAGTATCAGATCTAATGCAAGGAACCAGTCATTGCTTTATTAAATGAAAGTGAAACGACTACAGAAAGGAAACTCAGAATATTTGAGAAACCCTTTAAGTACATTCCTACATACTCAAAAGTGATTCTCAGATGCCATGCTAACTCACCCAAGAAGAAATCAAGGCTGGACAACAGCAATGTATGTAGGTTAAAAAATACTGAAAGACCAGTTACAGATACATTTAACAAAGATTCTTGAGATGAGCTGAAAGAACTGTAAAATTGCTGGTGGGCAGAAAAAGAACAGTTATCAGATGAATCTTTAAGTGATTTAAAACAAAAGGTCCATCCATCCCAAGTAAACTTATGGAGAAAGGTTCATTAGTTTGCTATCCATCCCAAGAAAACTTATGGAGAAAGGTTCATTAGTTTGCTATCCATCCCAAGTAAACTTATGGAGAAAGGTTCATTAGTTTGCTATCCATCCCAAGTAAACTTATGGAGAAAGGTTCATTAGTTTGCTATCCATCCCAAGAAAACTTATGGAGAAAGGTTCATTAGTTTGCTATCCATCCCAAGTAAACTTATGGAGAAAGGTTCATTAGTTTGCTATCCATCCCAAGAAAACTTATGGAGAAAGGTTCATTAGTTTGCTATCCATCCCAAGTAAACTTATGGAGATGTGAGACCAACAGCGGTTGAATACAAAATGAAAAATATTTATTTAACATTTTTTTAAATATTTCTAAACACTTCTAAAAAAGGTATTTCTCTGTATAATTTTAACCTAATGTTTTGTAATATCATCATAGCTATTGGCTATGGACTGCAAGTACTTTTTCTTTAGCTATACCTTTTTAATGAGTCTTACATGGTCAATTACGTAGAATTTTAATAAGCTTAGTAAATGTAATATTTCTGCTTCCATAATAAAATGACTAAACAAAAAGTAGAGAAATAGATTTCAGAGAATGGACTCAGAATATACACAAGAAAAGTGGACCTTCATTAATCAAGAGCCCCTTTAAAGTATTTGCTGATTAGCAATGAATTGATGAAGGATAAAGAAGGTGTAGTGTTCCAAACTATGTGGTAGAAGACAAATAATTATTATGTGCAATAAGTCGCTGACACTTTAAAAAGGCACACTAGGTTGCAATTAATTTCCTTGAAATTTAAACCTGCAGATGTTCGTAACATTGCTATGGAGTAAAATGAACTATATGAGGGTATGCACAAAGTGTATATGCTTATCTCATATGTACGCACACAAGTGCATGTATGTTTGAGTACATTTATTTGTGTATGTGTCTACATAAGCGTGTGTGTGTGTGTGTGTGTGTGTGTGTGTGTGTGTGTGTGTGTGTGTGTGTGTGTGTGTGTGTGCCGCTGGCTGTCTGGGAGTGCCTGAATGTGCTGACATTACTAAATATGTGTGTAACTTTTATAGTTTGGATGTAAAATATTCCTCCAATAAAAATGACAGAACTTTGGTTCAACTGGCGCCATGGGCATAACATAAAGATAAAATCTGTTACTACGGTTCACATGACTCAAGTTTGATTAGCAGGCTGGATATCTAATGTGCTACAAAGTGGATGATGGGTGAACCCATTTTGGTGGGAAGGGTATGAAACTGGATGTGTGTTGCAGTTGATCCCTAGTAAAATCTGAGGATGCACTGGGGCATTGTCCTTAGGAAAGTAGGAGAAATGGCTGGGTTGCCTAGGAAACATGATGAGTTATCATTATGTTTCCCAGGCAACTCACCCACTACGCTTGGGAAGCATGATGATAACTCATTATTCCAGATGCACATCTGACCATAGATGTTATGAGTGCATGCAAAAGGAAAGGAAGACAGGGCATGTAAACAACACCCCTCAGTAGCAATATGATGATGCCCTAGGAGCCTCAAACTCCTCAACTGTTGCAGGTATGGATCAAAGTTACATTTAAACATTAGGTGGTGGAACTATTTTACATATACATGTATCTCTCTCTCTCTCTCTCTCTCTCTGTATATATATATGTATGTTGAGGGGGGAGAGATTTATACAGCTATCTATCTAGGTATCTATATGTTGTACATGTATAAGCAGTGGTGTAAACGTTGCACTTGGAGATGTGATACCGTAACTCTAAGTACAATATACAAAAAAGGGGTTGCTGCCAATGTTGATACACACACACACATATATATATATATATATATATATATATATATATATATATATATATATTTATATTTATATATAAATATATATATATCTATGTCTATATATATCTATATCTAACCTATGTGTGTGTATATATATATATATATATATATATATATATATATATATATATATATATATATATATATATAAAGTTAATTATATCTACTGTTACATAATTCAAGAGTTTTTAACCCTTTTTTGCATATGTGCAACCTTGGAGGTAGCATATTTAATTTCCATGTTGGGGGTGGGGGAGTGAAGCCTCCCACTTAAAAAGTTGTTTGTTGTTTTGCTTTTAGCAAGCAAAATGTAACCTATTAGTTTACATTTGTGATTACTTTTATGCAATGGTTCTAGTGGGGATAAAGGGTAATTGTAGGTGATTATTCATTAGAAACTCACATACATATAGCGGTGTGTGTGTGTGTGTGTGTGTGTGTGTGTGTGTGTGTGTGTGTGTGTGTGTGTGTGTGTGTGTGTGTGTGTGTGTGTATGTGTGAGCTAATAATTCAACATGTACAAAACAACTTAAAATTTTCTAAGTGTAATACTGCACTTTTACTTGGACATTACATGGAAACAGAATATTTTCCATGTAATGATAATCTTTTCAGGCATTGTTGCAGCCTTAAACATTAGGTCATTTTTAAAATCCCTTCCCAGTCATTTCACTTTATTTTCAAGCATTGTAAATTTGACTTGTTTCATGTATAGACAAGGGAGAAAATATTTTTCTTATTCGGAAAACAGACACCCTACTACAGATATTGCACAATAAATCACTCCAATATAATATTCCCAGCAAAGCAATTTATTGATTAAATAAGTTCAGCAGAACTGTCAGCTTACTGCTTAGATGCCTGTGAACACAAGTGACATAAAACAGTAGTTCCCAAACATTTCTGTGTCATAACCTACCTGTGAATATCATAAAGGTCTTGACACATTAAGTATAATCAACATCAGTTAAATTACTTAGCTAATTGATCACTTTATTAAGTTTTTTGACTCATTTCCCACTGGGAAGTTTCATTTTCAGTAGAGTCCTGGGAACCAAATGTCTATCCAAGTCAATCCAGGTAACAGCATGTAGTACAAGGGCAGAGATGTGATGTACGTAGATATATAGGTAAGTACTAGGAGGTTAGTCTGCAAACCATTGCAGCACTGGCCATGGAAATCTATTCAGAAGTTTCTTCCAGCCTCAAGGAGTAAAAGAGAAGACAATTAGTGGTTAATTTGTGGCCACCCATCCAATTATCTAGATTTACTTTGAAGGCAAGGGTGGTACTGTAAATAGCATGTGGTAGGTATTTCTTTCAGTGTTGAAAGATATGTTGGGATATGAATCTATTATGCTATTGTGTCTTATTTATCTGCTAATGCTGAAGGTTTAGTTATTTTAACCGGGTATTTGCATAACTATTTGCACTGGCATAGAAATATTAGAAACAGATCTCCACGGAAGAGTCTGTAAGAAACTGAGTACAGAGACAGCACTGGAAAAGAACATGAAAATAACTTATGATGAAGACATAGCATACAGGGAACTGTATGTGGGAACAATGAAAATAATTTAACATGGTATATACATACAGAGTAAGTGTAAATTGGTAGGACTACTGCAACATATTTCAAAGGTAGTGGGAGACTTTCAGGTCAATTATCTGAAAAGTACATCAATTACAAGCCACTAGCAGTTGTTATCAAATTTTGTGAGCTATTTTGAGAGGTAAGGAATAACAAAACAGGGTGTGATGTTTATATACAGTCAGAAGGCATTTAATTTGCTAAACTGTGATTTTATGTTTTAAACTTTGGTGCATGTTTTGGACACAGAATAGGCTATGTAGAGCATCAGACTTTTGTATAAGAAACCACATTTTGAAATTGGAGTAAACAGGTGTGTAACAGACAAGGTGAGATTAGGGAGAGCAACAAGACAAGAACTGTCCTTTATCTCTGGGGATCGTTATCCTGGTTATGGAACCATTACACCAGTGGATTCATTAGTTGTATCAAACCTGTGATGTAAAGGAGAAGGAGGCAGTATAAACATGTTCAATGACAACTGTGTACTGTTGTTACAGGAAATAGAACAAATATTGCCTCAAGTGCTATAGATTTTGAGGAATTCTGTGGAGAACCCAGTCTGAATTTCCAGCCAAAGACATACCTAAAAATCGGGGTGGGAAAGGAAACTAAAGTTCAGTAGATATGCTGTGGTCAGTAGGATATGACTGGTACCTTGGAGTTGAGGTATAACCCAGAGTGGAGAGAATAAAGAGAAAAAAATGGGAGAAGATGCAGAGTACAGTAAAAGATATGTTGGGCAAGTGGACAGTTAGGGTGAATAAAATGGTCTGGAATGAGGTGATGGTGTTATCATTAGTGATTTTACTTAGTAAGGCATGTGATGATAACCCTTAAGTAGTCTGGCTTGGAAAATACAGAAAGTGTATGATATGCTTGACTGGAGATGGAAGAGAAGTAGGTCTTGGGAGTAAAATATGATTGTGAGGAATGCCGTAGGTGGTGAGATATGTCTATCTTTAGGAAACTCATTATGGCAGCAAATGTGGCATAATGATTGAAGGCTGTGGAGGATGAAAAGGTTAGGTTCACAGGTACTTACTAGGCTATTGATCTGTGAGGATCTAAAAAAGGCCTGTCCTTACATTTCCATAGTAGTTTCCAGCCCTTATATTTTGAGCACAGATAACTGAGTGGTAGCCAGAACAAGGGCATTTTGGGAGATTTATTTGCTATCCCTATCCATGTGTGACATGGGTGCAGGGGCGGCTCATGCTATAGAACTGCGGTACCGCAGCCCCTCCACCTGTAAAATGGGTCACCCACCTGTAAAATGGATTAAATAAATTCCCCATTCTCCGCACCGTAGAACATATTAAAATAAAATAAAAATTCTCAGACTCCGCGCATGCGTGCTTAGTTCCTGACTGCTGTGTTAGGCAGACCAGAACTCCAAGCACACATACTCAGGCAGCATTCCGAGCTCCTGTGTTAGGCAGTCTGGATAGGGAAGGCAGGAAACTCTGCCCTTCCAGCCCAGAGATCTGTGCGGTGATGACCGCACAAACCGGAAGGTCACCGGACTGCTTCGCCCGCAGGCTGGACCAACAGCAGGAGGCTCCAGCCTCCTCACATCTCGTGGGAGACCCAACGGCATGCACGGGCCATTATGGAGGACTGATTGGGCTGCAGGATCACTACAGAGGAGCTGGTCTGAGGACAGGTGATTGCTGCAGAGGATGTAGCTGAGTGCAGAAACAGATAGGGTGCTTATGGAGGACAGAGGTGTGTGTGTGTATAAAATGCCCCAGTTGCTTCATGGTGGTGGGTAGAGAATAAGGCTTGAACCCTGTATGTGTGTGTGTGTGTGTGTGTGTGTGTGTGTGTGTGTGTGAGTGTGTAAAATGCCCCAGTTGCTTCATGGTGGTGGGTAGAGAATAAGGCTTGAACCCTGTACCTTAGGCCCAAGTGACAAGAGCCTGAATTCCCTACTCACCACCATTTGTAAAACATTTGAAGATTTTTGCCTCATATTTGTTCTGTTCCTCATAAAATCTGTAGTTTCTGTATTTTTGTTACTTTACTTTACTTAACACAGCCAGTAGTGCAGTAGTAGCAGTGTTGCCTGTCAGCTATGGGCTGTCTGATTTGATTCTTGGCTGGGGTGCCTTCTGTGTGGAGTCTGCATGTCCTCCCTGTGTTTGTGCGGGTTTGCTCTGGTGTCCTCAGTGGGTATTTGTCCCTATTTTTGGACTGTATTCCCCCATTATTGGCTTCGTCCAGATTTTTTGTGCCAAGGTTGAGAGCTATGGTGATAACTGAACTCACTGAATATGTTTGGGGGCTGTATTCCCCCATTATTGGCTTTGTTCAGGTGTTTTGTGCTAAGATTTTGACAGCTATGGTGAGAACTGAATTCACTAAATGGTAGCCATTTACGTTTCAGTCTTCCTTTCATAAAAAATAGATGATTTGGCATAGTAGTATGTTGCTCTGGCTGTTTTGCACAGGGTCCTGGGTTCAATACTTGGCAGTGAAATGTATGGTGGTAACACAGCATTTTATTCTAGCAACTTTCCAACATTATACAAGCAATGTTTAAAATGTGTCCCTGGTGTTTGGGCTTTTGCCCTCCCCCAAAATACATTTTGGCTTTTTCCAGATTTCTTGTGCTGCAAAGTTCAGAGATACAGCTGAGTGTCGAGTAGATTTTACAAGGAGCTGAGAACTGCAGGGGAACAAAAGTTTAGTGCTGCTTATGCTGAGTTTGCTTACATTGTAAATAGCACAACAGGGAGTGTACTTGCTTTTGATGCAGAAGGCTGTGGGTTCTACTCCCACCGTAGGTAGATCCATTACTGATACTGTACTCTTGTAAAGGGGATGGATGCTGCAGTCCTATTTGGCGAAGGTTCCATAGTAACTATGAACCAATCAGTTTGCCATCCATTCCCTATTGTGATATTACTAGCATTATCATTTTTTAATGCAACATAGGCAATTTATTCCTCAAGGGCAACAGGCACTTTATTTGTAGATGAAACAATGACATATAAAGTTGTTTGTTAGCAGTAACCTCTTCATTAGTTAATAGATTTCTTTAATGTGGAATTATTTAGATGACTTTTACTTCTTCAGAGATCGTGCATATTTACTGATACTGGTGGACCGTAGAAGTTTGAATAAACTTTTATGATGGAAATGTTCTGAATTGGACAGTTTTGTCATTATTGGTGCATGCATTTCATTTCATTGTTTACTGGAAAAATGTTCAAAACAAAAAATTTAAAATGCCCTCTAACAACTGTACTGTATTGCACAAGGAATATAATTTAATACGGTCAGGAAGGTGTAACAAAGAGCATGTGTATGTTTCGTGTTCAAGGGACCTATGATTTGAAAACAACCCAAAATTAATCTTTATCTGCCACTGGCAAAATGTATTTTCTTTGAATGTGGGTTTCAGTGCCGTTTCAATGAATGTGAGTTTCAAGGGCAGAGAAGTTTTAATGCTAAGTCTATTTTCATTGTGAGACTGCATTGCTTTGTTTAGCAGATGTCTATTAGGATTTATGCTGTAAAATATAAAATAAAACTTTCAAATAGAATCCATATCATCGCAGAAGTAAAGCAGTATGCACATTACAGTGTTTATGGCAAATGGGGCGAAATAACCAAGGAATGGGACATTGGAATGGCTGCAGGGGGACACTCCATTTGACAATGATTGTGTGAGGTGGGGAAGGGCAGCAAACTCAGACAGCCCCGGCTGAACTATACCTCTCAACTGTCCAGAATTTTGCAGAATTAATAGATTTTTGCTTCTTATTTTTGGATTGTTCCTCATAAAATTTGTGGTTTTCTGCCAAATCATTTAGGAATGAAGTCACTAAATAATGACAGATATTGAGTTTCAGACGTCATAACCTTCAGAAAAATGCATGCTAAAGCAAGACCTGTTATTCTATCAACTGTCTTTTTAGTACTGTTTGTATGTTCCCCCAGTATATTTGGCCTTATCCAGATTTCCTGCATTAAGAGGTTGAGAGGTACATGCAAATAAATCGCTTTATAGAATTAGAAATATACAAACCTCTCAACTGTCTCCA
This sequence comes from Protopterus annectens, assembly GCF_019279795.1. Taxonomy (NCBI): domain Eukaryota; kingdom Metazoa; phylum Chordata; order Ceratodontiformes; family Protopteridae; genus Protopterus; species Protopterus annectens. The sequence goes on from NC_056739.1 coordinate 1,315,770,503, forward strand.
ATTTTGACTCAAAATGTTGCTCTCCCCCTAATAATCCCTCTGCAAATTGGCAATTTCAGAAGAAAACGTGGAGGGTTTACAATTATAAATAAATGTAATGATCAGTTATAGATTACTTTTATTTCAGAAATGCATGTAGATGCTCTTATATTGTCAGCTGCTCAAGTTAACAGTACTAATTTTAAAAGGTGTCCCTTCTTTGACAGGTTCCCAGCTGTATTGTGTGGCAATTTTATATTTTTGCATAACATATTTGGTCTGTTTTTCATAAAATTGTGGTTTTCTGGCAAATTAGTAGCAAATCATTAAAGATTGAAGTTAGAAAATAATTGCAGACATTTGAGTTTCAGATTTCATACTCTTCAAAAATTCATACTAATGCAAGACCTACTATTATTCTATTATCTTTCTAAGTTTATAAGAGCAATATTTAAAAATTGTCTTTATTTTTGGGCCTGTGTTCCACTTCTATGTATGGCTTTGTCCCGATTTCTTGCTCTGAAGTTGAAAGGTATGAGTGTCAGAGCCATCACCGTCAGCCAGAGACATTTCAAACTGTGACCTACTTTTTGCACTCCACTCCCCATTGTAGTGGCTCTGGATGTGTCCAAGCAAGGCAAGGAGCAGTTATGCAGTGTAAGTGTGCAGAGTATTCCCCCATCCAAGGTAAACCACAAGTATGACCGTGGCTTTTCATCTGTCCTTGATTTTGCAGAATGTTCTGGTTTACTGTCATATTTTTATACTGTTGATTTATGCTTCTTATTATTCAGAAAATGCATGCTGTTGCAGTGCCCTGTTGCTCTGTCTTAAAGTAGCAATGCTTTAATAAGCTTTAATAAGCATACTGTTAAAGAATTACCAACACTGAAAGCCTTGTCATTGTTGCCATGCAGAGAATATTTACATAACTAGATAACGTATAAGCCTTAGGTATTGAAATGCATATGACAGTATTTGTAATAAAGGACAGGATTACAGTATTTTCAGATGCTCATTACATTTGTTGGAGACTTGCAGTTATCTTTGCAGGCTTTATCCATAAACTAAACAGAATGCCAATCTATCATGTGTGGTCCATAACTTGTGCAGTAATCCTTTAAGCAATTTATCTTGAGCTTGTTTCTTGTTCGCTGTTCATTTTTAACTTTGATCATGTGTTCTCCATGAAACAAGTAGATAGTTGTCAGGCAGCAGGTCTTTTTTGGATAAGAAACATTTTTACAAGTGGGGATATCACAGAGATTGCTACTTTCAGCATATTACTTGGTAATTTTATAAAGCTAAATATAAATTATAATTAGAACTGCAGTGCAAGGAGAAGTGGTTTGAGTTGAGTGCTGCATATTTTTTTTTATACTTGATTTTGACTGGCATTCCAGTAATGTATTTAAAAAGCAATTTATTTTTTCATGCCTCACAACCTTTGTTTTTCCATCTAGATATTAAGTAAGTTGTCATGTAGCCAATGCATTGAAATATGTTTTTTTTCTACACTTCATTTTGCCGTTATTGGACTCTCGTAATGATGGTTTGGCACCCAGGGCAGCGTATTTAATTAAAGTTCCAGTTGTTGTGGTTTTGAGCATAGTTCCACCCCTTTCTAGTTGGTCACACCCCTTACCATTGGCCCCACCCATTCATCTGTCTCCTGCAGCCCCCCCTTTAATTTGAAGTCACCAGCTGCCACTACATGGGTGCTAAACCAGGTGTGAGTTTGTGGTTTTCTATCCATTCATCCAAGTTACATTTGAATAAAGAAAGAGAAGTATGTTGCTTTATGTAAAATGGAAAACTGTTCCATTAAATAAATGTTATCTTCGATGTATACTTATTCCTAAAGCATTTATCTATCTATGTTGCAAAACAGGCTGAGATCCCATGAGTGGCTGTTCATGCTACCACTGGACTTGTGAATGTGTAATATGTCTGACAGGACAGTGTCTGCTGAGGCTGTATACATGAGTCAGAGGTAACCTCTTATTATCATATATGATATTGAGAAGAGGCACAAGGCTTTGAGATAGTCTGCATAGTTTTTCTGTCCTTTAGGACCTTGATTTTTTTTTTTTTTACAGAGAAGGCATTGTGGTAGCTCCCTTTATGACAAGTGTTTGGATTGGAATATACAGAACGTGATATTATATGCAGTGTCTGGCCCAGACCTGAGTGCCATACCTTTAGATATATGCTGTGCAATGAAAAAGGATTTCCTTACAATAGTAGGCACATGGTGGTCAAAGAACAGTTTATTGTCAACATATGTTCCAAGATCCCTCACTAGGGAATCATCTTCCATGAGAATGTTGTCAATGTGATACTTAGATGGGAAGGATATGATTAAAAATGTCTTTATATGTAGATTTTCTACAGTTTTGACACCAGCTGTTTGTTAGGGAATGGCCTTCTTGGAGGATTCTGGTTCCCTCATTGGGCAGCCATAAACCCTTAACATTTGCTTTGAACTGTAAGAAGTAAATGCCAAAGATGAGTAGGCCAAAGACTGAATCCAGAGGTATACTTCTGGTGACATTTCTTGTATTACAGGGACAGCCATTGACCCTATATTCTAGAGCTCCATTTTTGATACACTTTGCTATCCATGGAGTTACATAGGGAATTACATCTAGCCAAGAGAGGTTATCTACAGTGCTGGAGTGTGAAATGGCATTGAATGCCTTTGTGAGATCTAGATATATGATGTGTACTGAGTTGCCCTCATTCATTGCTTCATTAACCTTCTTGAAGAAGTCAATCTGTTTAAGAAGGCAGGCACTGCCTTTGACAAATCCAGTTGTTTGAGAGTTTGTAGGTTACCTATGTCCTTGTTTATTAATACCATAGTGATCCTTTCCATAGCCTTACAGAAAAGGCTGGTCAGGCATATGAGTCTACAATTATCCAGGTCCAGTGAAGCTCGACCATTGTGGAAAGGGATGACTTTTGCTGTCCTCCATTCATCTGATGTGATGCCTGTTTGAGGGCTGATATTGAATAACCTCTGTAGATGGTCTGACAAGTCATGCTACGGGCAGCTCAGTAGGTATCCTGTACATTATCTTGTGCCATAGTGGTAGTGTTCCTGGCCTAGGATGGTGCCTTGAGTACTTGTTCTTGGATATATGATGGAGTGTAAGGTATGTGATATGGTAATATAGGAAGAGAGGGTGACATTTGTGCTAAATTTGTCCACTTATAGACTGGAAATGTCCTCTGGTTGAGCATAAGTGACATCCTTCACTTTAAGCTCCATGCAGTGATGGTATTGTTTCTGAGAATTCTAACATAGTTAAAGAAGGCTTTGTGGTTATCCTTCTCCTGGGTGGATATTTTTACCTCATATTTGACTTTTATTGATATGACTAGGATCCAAAGCTCCTTTTTAACTTTAGCAAGAGCATTATTAGCATCTTGAGAGATACATTTATTTTTCCATGCAATGAAAGTCTTTTTTTTTTATCTTTTATCATAGAGTCTGTTTGTATTAGGATGTCACAGTACAGGGCTGTTTCGAAGTTTGGTGTTGTATTTCCTTCTGAATGGGGCAGATGCTTCTCTGCAGCTATTTCAAATTTATATAATTCGGTGGTAACATATTCCACATAAGCAGTGATAAGCAGTGGAGCTGTCAAGATGACCTGGGCTTTTGTTTTGATACCAACCATTACTAAGTTTTAGTAGATAGAAGATATGAGAAGACAATAGTAAAATGGGGGAAGACTATATTTGGAGGAATAGAGAGGACAACGGAGATAAATCTGAAGAGGTTTTGAAGGAGAATATTTGAGTTGATCACAGGGGGTTAGAATTAAGGCCATACGAATTGTCGACAACAAGTATTTAGGAAGTTGTTAGGAGAATGAGAAGAGAACAAAATTACATAGTAGAAGAGATTAGTTACAGTAGAGTACAACCCCCCTTTTGGTATGTACCTCACAAGACATCTACAACAACTGGAAAGGCCGCAGAAATCCCTCACAAAGAGGATTACTGGCCTCAAACAGATGCCCTACATAGGCCTTCTCAAAAAACTCCAGCTTTACTCCGTTATATATCGTCTACTCAGAGGCGATCTCTGCCTAACATACAAAGCTATGTCAATCCCAGAGCTGTTGGACATGCTCCACTTAAAGAAATCCCAATCCCTCCAAGCTACACACTCTAGGTACCTAAACCTTGTCACCGCAATAAACAGAACATGCTGAGGGGATAGATTCCTGTCCCAGAGACATCCCATACTCTGGAACAAACTACCTGTCTATATCAAACAAAGCTCCTCATCAGCACTCTTCAAGAAAAATCTTGATGATTGGATGGGAAATAGGAAATTTACCCCAGGGATCACTTCTGTCGCTCTGCTCGACAGGGGCACAGGAAAATATTTTTTTTGGGTGGCGAAAGATAGGGTACCTTTTTGGCTAGGCTTATATAGGCCTTAGGGCCAATAGCCTAGTACCTACCTATGAACCTATGAGCAAAATAAGCTAGAATTCCAAGAAGATGGGTAATAGGGACTGTTTAAGTATTTTGAACAGATAAGAGGTATTTCTTGTTAGAAGTACATGGGCTGGCTGGTTTACAGAGGAGAAGCAAGAGGATATTGGTGAAAATGAAGGTGAAAAGTAGTTCAGATGGAATTAAGAAGACATGAGGAGAGAGTATGAGATTGTGACAAAAAAAATGAAAAGATGGAGTGAAGATTTTAGTATTTAGAGGAGAAAGTAGAAGTGATTAGTTATGGTAAAGTGAAGAAGAGGTGTGATAAAGTATGGAAGTGTGATGTAAAATGGAGTGAGACTTGGGAAAAGGTGAAGGCTGTAAAAGTATCAGGGCAGGTGAGGGGCCAGCATATGCTTTTATTACATCGGCAATATATACGACTCCATAAAAATTAAGTGAAGAAGGCCAATGGGAGAGTCCAGAGTGCTAGAGATAAGGAAAATCAGTATAAATATTATTTATATGTGGGGGTTTTGTAAACTAGTACAAAAATAAATGTCAGATTATAAATAATGAGGTCAAGGACAGATGTTTATTGTGTTTATTTGGAGCAGATAAATGGCAGATGGTATGGAGGAGGAAAAAAAGGGTAGAAATGTTGTTAATCATTGTTTGAAAAGGAAAACTGCAATAGTATGGAAGACAGGAATATTAGCTAAGTAAAGATGGAAAAGACAGACCGTGGATCTGCAGGTAGTGGAACGTTATTGTAACAGAAGTTGGGGTAAAAGGTTAAAAATAACTGCATGTAGTATGAAAAAGAAATAACAGAGAAGACGGAGAGGCAGAGAGCAAAGATAGGCAAGAGGGCTGCGTGCCATAATATGATAGGTGGGTATATAGATAGCAGATTGGAGCGGTTCTGTTATTGAGCATAGTAATATGGAAGATTATAGTACGTGTAATATGTCAGTAATGGGAGTGTGTCAAAATATATAACATTTTTGGTTTAGGAAGGGTTTGTATATAATATTTGGATTAAAGCAGTTGTAAACAAACAGTACAATGTTTCTACGCATAATTCAAGTTCTTTTTTCTAATCAGGATGGACCAAATTCAGGTAAGGTTTGATATTGATCTAAGTTTTTTTTTTTCATAATAAGGTTTAAAGAAAAATAAAATGACTTCTGCAAAATACCAGAAGTATACTTAGTTCAGTGAAAACAGTTAGTGTGCATTGATATGTAGAAGCAGCCATTTGTAAGAATTATTTTTATTCATGTTTTCTCTGCTACACCTTTTAGGATTTTAGTGCAAGAATTCAGGACAGTGCCAAAAATGATGGACGACAAAGACCCAAAATCAGGGACAGATTTTAAATATTGCTCTTATAAACTTAGAACATTGCCAAATTAATATGTTTTATATTAGCATGCAAGTCTGAATTTTAAATGTCTGTCATTATTTAGTGACTTGAGTACTCATTGACTTGCCAAAAATTGACAGATTTTATGAGGAACAGACCAGAAATATAAGGAACAATATGAGAGGCATGTTTCCTGCTAACTTACCAAAAATGTACTTCTCTGTAATTATTATCCTAAAGTATAATGGAATTTAAAACCAAAGTAATTAATTATTTGTGTTGGCATGTTGGTAAAAGTACAAAAAATATCTAGTAAAGTACTATTTGAGTTGCATAATTATACATCTTAACTATGCATACACACTCATACACACAGACGTCCACATACAAACTAAGGCAGACACACACACACACACACACACACACACACACACACACACACACACACACACACACACACACACACACACACACACACAGTAGTAAAAGTGAAATCAAAAATATACAGATATAAGCTCTACATTACAAAGGAGGCGACCTGTATTGCTTGTGATGTAGTCACCTTTTCATATTTAGTTCAGTGGAACCCTAACAACTTTGTAGCTGTTGCATGGTTGTAGGTGACATTAGGCTCTCAAATGTGATAGCATCCACAGAATTACAGTCTAATAACATATACTTAAATAATAATTTGTAAGTAATAGTTAAATTAAAAATACATTAGATAGCAGTTAACTTGAACGACAGTAATGCACACACACACACATACACAGATATATATATATAAATATATATATATATATATATATATATGTGTGTATATATATATATATATATATATATATATATATATATATATATATAAAACATTTTCCAGTTTCCAAGTTGTTTTAATGAACCAAGGAAGTCTGAGCCTCTGCCTGCTCCAGCCTGCTTCTTGTTGACTGTCTGGACTCCTGGATGTAGTGAGCCAGTCAGTCTCACAAAGTTGAACTGTGTTCTCATCCCCTTCCATTTCTCCAGGGTCTTTCAGTCTTTTTTTTTCTACTTTATGACCGAATCTGCATCTGGAATGTAGTTTAATGATGTGGCTGGACTTCAGTCACGAGAAGTTATAACCACAGCTAACAAATTACAAACCAAGTATTAATTCAAGTAATTTTGCTCCTGAGACCATGACTGAGTAGATAAAGGGTGTGACCCACCAGTGCATTGTAATCCACTGATTGAGAACTTTGCAGACTTGATAAAGGTAACACTACAGGTACTCGAGAATTACTGAGATGCAAATCTAATTCTGAATTTTCATTTTTTTTACCAGTGCATTATCTGTTGTGAAATTATATCTCCAGTAAGAGTGTTTCTGTACTATGCATACACAGTGTACACATTACACTCATTTTAGAAGGTAATTGAAGCTGTACAGACGGTATGACAGTTGGATATTTGATTGCTTAGATAACTTTAAGATTTTGCATCTGCTGAGAAATAAAGCCTAAGGGAATGATGCAAATCTGCTGAATGATGTCTTGGAAGAAAAAAGCAGTGTTGTTGGAGTATAATCATTGTCTAATGCTTTGTCTTGCAGTTTTACTGAAAGATCGATGCAAGCTGTTTTGTAGAGTAGCTGGAAGCTCTTCCTACTTTCAACTCAGGGACAGAGTTATTGATGGCACTCCATGTGGGCCAAACACTAATGATATCTGTGTGCAAGGACTGTGCCGGGTGTGTATTATTTTTTTGTAAAATACTTTTTACTTGGCCTTAAATTTACCATACACTTCATAATATAGCTGTTAGTTATTGTTAAATATTTCAAAAGAAGAGAATTAAATTAGAAGATAATATGATTGACTGGCTTTTGTACTGCTGACCCTGCTGTATTTATTCTCAGTTGTATTTGTATATAGAAAATGCCTTTTAAAGATCAGCTTGTAATTTATGTGTGTTGCGGCCTTATGAACATAGAATAAGAAAAGCTTTTTTTATTGAATAGTGAAAATGATACAAATGCAAATGTAAGCTTTTTTTTCATAAATATTGAAAAGTTTGTATATTTGTGTTTAAGGAAGATAGACTACACAAGGGAATGCTTATGCAGGATCTGATAAATACCTACATGAATTCTGGAGAGATCTGTGCCAGGTATTTTTTGCTTTTCTGGCAGCCTTCACTTGACATCTTTATTGGAATCAAGGTGCTTCTCAAAGCATATTTGTTGTCTGAATTTTATACCTTGACACCAACAGTTGAGTTCTTGTCCTCTGTCACCAACTTTTCCACACAGAGCCTCCAGTCACTATATTCAACATAGATACTGTTAAAGCTTTGCCACAAGGGCCAACTCCCAAACATTTTCACTGAGAATTTTGTTTTGTACAGTAACCTTTTTTTTTACTTTATTTGACCCAGATATTGCTGAAGTTGTGCCACAAAGGCCAACTCCTAAGCATTTTCACTGAGAATTTTGTCTTTGCACAATAGCTTCTGTAATAACTGTATAAAAGGGGAAAAGTGATGGTATTGCTTTAATATTTTCCAACAAAAGCCAAATTTCTCCCTACAATGAACCAGTACCAAAATTCAGTTCAGCAAAGCTTCTTATAACTTTTCTGAAATCAAACAACTATAAATAAATATATATTTCTGTTCTTTTCATCCCTCCTGGTAACAATATATCTATTTTGGAAGACATCCTATATTGAATATCCATAAAAATAATTCTAAAATTGCTTTAATAGAAAGCAAACACCAACAGGAAGACTGATTTATGTAAACACACCTTTAATAGTTAAGCACTTTTGTCCATTATGTATGTCTCAGGACTTCATCAGAACTAATTTAAAATACAAATCAACAAGTATATATACAAAATACAAATCAAAATGAGTGGTTGTATAATAAAACAATTAAATGATTGTTTTTAATTGAAAATAGTTAATTCAGTCTCAGACCAACTATTTAAAAACACAGTACCTAATTTAAAAACAGTAATACATCTGAATGAGCTATAAATTCCTGAGCTACAAGTTCATATTTTTTTTTCTGATTTTGCTGCTTCTGCTGCTCTCATTTTAAGGTCTGGAACTATAGAAATCTGTTCATTCAGACCTGTTTCAACATTGGCTGCTAATAACAATTGCCAGTATAACTCTCTATATTCTAATGTATTTGCCCACTGTCCATCCCTCATATCCTTAAGTATCTATTCAAGAACAAAAAAAGTAAAATGTCCTTTTTTACAAGACCTAATATGGTTGAAGTATTAGTATCACCCTCTTTATTTATATTGTACATATGTTCATAGATACGTTTCTTAAGAGGTCTCTTTGTTTTACCCATATAAAAAGAACTGCATATTCCACACACTGCAATATAAGCAACCCAGCTACTCAAGCAATTGTAGTATTTCCAACTCTGTAATTGTTTTTTTTTACAAGGGGCTTAAACCACAGTACTTATATTATATATATATATATATATATATATATATATATATATATATATATATATATATATCTATAAAGAACAAGAGCTGTAGGGTCTGCATTTGTAAGTAACTGTATTTGGTCTATTAAATGGGGAATCCTCTCTAGCCTCTCTCTCATATAGCTCTTCTAAATTAGAAGCTGTCTTATATACAGTCCAGGGGGGGGGGGGGTCAGGAAAAAAATATCTAAAGTCAAAAGAACCATTTTAAACATATTCCAATATTTAAAACTCACCTCTTTAATGACCTTCGTACCCTGTTGTCTTCCAAAATTAAGGCCTGAAGAAGCAGACAATTTTTGGGTGGCTTAAAAAGTTGCACAACAGATTCAATCATTTGTTGAATATTATTAACGTGATTAATAATATTAATAACGGGGACATACCTGGTCCTGCATCCAGCTATAATATCATCACTTATATCATCTGGCTTCTCTGTAGAAAAAGACTTTTAATTAATTCACATTCAACCAAATATCCATAACAATTCTGATAGAAATAATACTGCTAGGTGATGTGAATGTCAATTGGTTGGACATAAACACTAACTCCTCTACATCTAGCATGAACTTATTTGGTTTTACACCTAATTAATAGACCCACACATTATACTAGGAACTCAAATTCCCTATTAGACTGGATCCTAGTGTGATGATGTGAGGTAGAGCCAGTTATGCCGGAGAGAGTAGGGCAGTGCATGTGTAACATATGCCCGCATAAATAGCTGAATTTTTATAAAGAGTTTTATGTCATTTAAATATCACCCTGATTTGTACAAGTGCATGTGTTAAAATGTATCAACAGTGGGTCCTGCTGGACAGAAAAGAAATACACATTATTATCAGACTGTACTATTGTAACTGATGAAATGTATATATGTTAACTGAAGATACTGAAAGGGAATCGGTTAAGCTCAGGCCAGCAAATCTTAAGAAAAATAGATTGACATTAAATGACTTGGTTTAGGTCATACAGATTTTATCTCACAGGTGTGAATGCAGCCAGAAACAGAATGTCTGGGCTGGGATCCTGCTCCTATTGTCCTTAGTGGTAAACTAATTTCTACCCTGGGGTGCCAAAGAATGTCTGGTTAGTTTCTGCAGGAAAAATGAAAGGATTGGAATTGTTTTACAGTCTCTAGATGTTGTAATAAAACTTAGCAAAGCTCTATGTGTAAATTGTGACACAGATCCTGGCTCAAGTTTCTATTGAGGGGGTGTGTGGCAACCACAGAATCAGATGACCAGATCTGATGTCATTCTGTAGCCAGCACTGAAACTGTATTTTGTTGCTTGCAAAAGTGGTGACAGAGGACACTCAGCGCTCTGTTTTGGAAATAACAAGATGACTTACTTCATCTTGCCTTGCTTTAGTAAGTAACTTAACTAGGGAACAGTAATTCTTCAGTCAGTTAGGAACATATTGTGAGATTAGCTAAAAGTATTGTTTTTCTGTATCTGTCTGAGTCTTTCTTTCTGAATTATTTTTTATATTTCCTGTGAATTGAAACTCTATTGTTTATTGCAAATAGATACTCAGTATGTTCATTTTTTTATTTTATTTATTATTAAATATATTTATACCTTTATTTGTGGCTGGTCTTTTAGAAAATATTTTAACCTTTGAGAGTAATTGCATTCATTTGGTGGCACTGTAGCATCACGCTCCTGAAAGTCTTGCCAACTGGTTAACAATATCACTTGTATAAGTATTAATTTTACTAAAAGTAATTGGGTACCCTGGTAAGAGTGTTAAAGTAGCTGCCTGGTGGCAGTGAATCTACCTTATAGTCTAGGTGGAGGTGGCATAGCAGGTAGATCTGTGCCAGCATTTCCCGGGGTGTGTGTTTTTGTGTGTATGTGTCTGTGTGTGTGAAAATCAAATCTCAAAGATTGTATGTGTCAGCTACTTGGAACAGGAACACAGAGCAATGATTTCTGTAGAGAGAAAGGTGGAGTTTTATTTGGGGCCTGGAGAAAAAGTCCAGCCCCAGGACTGGACTTGACTCCCTGTCTGGTCTTAAGGGAAATTGTGCTAGGTGCAGAGAGCTGCATCTGAAAATACTGTGTATCTATTTTTTTTCTAAGCGAACATTCACCACCAGTGTCAGTGGTGAGAATTGAGGCTCCTGGATTACTGGCCCAGAGGAGGGATGACACACCTAGTATCAGACCCTAGCAAGTACACCACCTCAGGTACAATATCTGAGTGTCTCAGTGATAATTTCCTAGTCAGTACAACCAGACATCTCACACATCCAGTTAAACAGCAGGCTTATAAACAACACATAACCTTACCAAATTTAACCCACAAATGTTCATTACTAATCTATCATCTATTAACTGAAACTTCCTAAAAATCTCACCCTTATATGATGTTGTAAATTAATTCAGTACAACTTTCCTGAATATCCTAAAGAGTCTTGTATCTCCTGGAAGGAAGAGACTAAAAACAAATAATGCAATTTGGCTATCCAGAAAGTAGACTGCTAATGCAGGATAGAGAAAAAGCATGGAAAGAATGGCAAAAATATAAAACACCTCACAATCTTGAAAACTTCAGAACACTTCACTATCATAGTAAAAAGCAAATAAATGAAGACAAAAACTATACTATAATTTAAGAATAATAGTAAACATAACCATAAAAAAATCTGGATAGCCAGTATAGAAATCTTGCATCCTGGCCATTAATTCAACCTTCCCCCCTTTCACAATAACGTATCACTTGACAGATAGTATAGCATCTGTAACCAAGGATTCCCCAAGATCTATACCTTGCCCTGCCTATCAGACATGTGTTAATACATCCGCTTTCCCCTAAAAACCTGTGCCCATATCCTATATAAAACTACTCTTAAACTCAAACTATGCTATACTTCAGCTGATGACTTTCCAAGTGAATACCTTAAAATAACAGCAGATAGCTTTGTCTACAGTGTCTTAGTCCTTATAAATAGGCCAATCCAGGAATCCTGCTTTTCCCTTCTCTGGAAAAAGTCACACATTATCACTCTGCACAAAGGAAGAAATTCAACAGACATTACTAACTTTAGACCTATAGCAATCTTATCCCCTTCAGCAAAATACTTAACATCATGGGATCATAGGGGATTACTAGGCTGTTGACTCACAGGTTATTTCAAGCCTAGTCATTTCATCCCAGTGTAATAGCATAGATACTCTAGTCAATACCCAGGAATGTATTTAGTAATGACTGCCCATGCCTAGGAGGGTTGTGGGAACTATTCCGGTAAGAAGTTATGATGCCCCATCCACTCATCCAGGTTCCTTTTGAACATTGTCATAAAGGTGCTCTGCTTCACATGAATTGGCAGCCTATTACAAAGACATAGCAGTTGCTGGGAGACAAATATGTCACAGGTCATATTTAGGTCCCTAGAATGGGTAGCTCTAGTCCCGTTTGATTTACGGATGTTCAGAAGATTCATTAGGTTTGGGTCAGAGATTGCTCTGTAAGCCAGGCATAAGTCTCCCCTAAGAAGTCTATTTGATACTGAGTATAGTGACAGGGACTTTAGTCGGTCTGCATAAGGCATATACTGGCATCCCTTGTTCTTCTTATTCAGAATCCTCTGAGGTCTCTCCAGTTGCTGTAAGTGCTTTGTAGAGTAAATACCAAAAGGGGCGATATACTCAATTATGGGCCTGATTAGTGGTGAGTATAGAGGGCTTATAACCTCCTTTGCTCTGCAGGTGATACCTTTGCTAATCAAGTGTGCTAAGTAGAAGGCTTTGCTTACTACAGTAGACATATTCCTGGAAATTATAAACTCAAATGCTATGGAACAACTAGTCACCACTCCCACAAGAGGGGACAACATACTAGACCTGATCATTACCAACATGGGGACTCTATGCTCCACACCAGAAGTATATCCCTCATTGGTAAGATCAGACCATAAATTAATTTCACTGGATGTCCACATCCCGACTCCACCCCCAGCCCAGAAAACCACAGTGAAAAACTTCTCAAAAGTGAACTTCTCACTTCTCAAAACCAAAGTGGAATCCTTCAAGGCCACAGGGCCAGTGGAAACTACAGCCCAAACTGCAGAATCCTATATAAATGCATTCTACAGACATCTCCAGGAATGCATGGATCATGCTATCCCAAACAAAACCAAGACCCAATCATCCAAAGGCAGGCGTCCAGTCTGGTGGACCCCAGCCATAAATAAACTGTACAACAGAAGGAGGAAGCTACTACATGATAGAGCAAAATCCCTAATAGGGAAGGCATCTCTGATCAGTACTAGCAAAAATTACAATCCCTCATAAAATCCTCCAAGGCCAGCTTCGAGAGAAAAATTGCACAGGACACCAAAGACAATCATAAGGCTTTTTTCAGTTATGTTAGAAACTTGGGATGCAACTCCCAGACTTGTTCTGAGTTGATTCTAAATGACAAAAAATACACTGAACCCACAGACATCGCCAATATCCTGGCAGACAGGTTCAGTGCGAACTTCTCTCTCCCAAAAGAGCAAATATCTATCCCGGCAGAGGGCTGCCTCCCAAACATCTCAGATGCTCAGGTGAAAGCTGCCCTCTCCAAAGAAAAAACACTGCTTCCATGGGACCAGATGGCGTCCCAGGTTGCGTCCTACATGAACTACAAGAGGAACTAATCCCTCAAATAAAACAGCTATACAATCTCAGCCTCACTACAGGATATGTGCCCACAGAATGGCGTACAGCAACAGTGGTCCCACTCCACAAAGGTGGAGCATCTACGGACCCTGGAACTATCGCCCCATAAGCCTGACTAGCTTAGTCTGCAAGGCTATGGAGAGGATCATCATGGAGCTCATAAACAAAGACATTGGGGACCTACATACACTAGATCCTACCCAGTTCGGCTTTGTCAAGGGCAGATCCTGCCTTTTGAACCTGGTTGACTTCTTTGAAACAGTCACCAAAGCCATAGATGAAGGAAAGGTAGTCCACACAGCCTATCTGGACCTTGCAAAGGCATTTGACACAATACCCCACTCGAGCATCATAGATAAGCTATCCAGCTTAAATATAAACCCCTATGTCACAAGATGGGTCGCAAACTGGCTCAAAGACAGAACCCACAGAGTGAGAGTTGCTGGAGCCATGTCAGACTCAAAACCGGTCACAAGTGGTGTCCCACAGGGTTCTGTCCTGGGACCACTCTTGTTCGGTATATACTTTTCCGAGGTACAGGCAAACGTGGGAGGACTATGGCTCACCAAGTTCGCAGACGACTGCAAACTGGGCGCCATAATCAACTCTCCAGCTGACACAAACATCCTTCAAAAAGGTCTCACAGAGACAGATAACTGGTGCCAGCGCCATGGTTTAAAGCTAAATGCCAAAATGTATAGTCATACCCTTTGGCAAAACAATGTGCCCACAAATTACCACATAGGCGGAAACCCATTAAGTACAGAGAAAGTTATTAGAGACCTGGGGACCCAAGTTGATAGCAATCTCTCCTTTGAAAACCACATTGCCAAAGTGGTTAGAAAGACCTTCTACATAGCCCACCTCATCACGAAGGGTTTCACATCTAGATCAAGAGAGGTAATCGTGCCCCTTTATTCATCCCTCATCAGGCCCATCATAGAATACAATGCCCTTTTGGGATGTACCTTACCCGACACCTGCAGCAATTAGAAAGACCCCAAAAGTATCTCACCAAGATGATCAAGGGTCTCAAACAGATGCCATATACTGCTCGGTTAAAAAAACTCCAGCTCTACTCAGTTGCATACCGCCTACTTCGAGGCGATCTATGCCTGACATACAAAGCTATGTCAAATCCGAATTAATGGACATGCTCCACCTCAGTAAATCTAGATCCCTTAGAGCCACACGCTCGAGGGACTTGAACCTCAGCACAGAAATAAATAGAACTTGCTGGAGGGACAGGTTCATAACCCAGAGGCTCCCTTCGCTCTGGAATCGAATTCCAGTTCATGTGAGGCAGAGCACCTCACTGAATCTCTTCAAGAAGAATCTCGATAAGTGGATGGGGGATCGTAGGTTTGTCCCAGGGATTACTCCTGTGTCACTATTAGTCAGAGGCACAGTAAACTAAACCTTAAAAAAGGGCACAGTAAACTCAAATCAAGGGGTGGCGTAAGCCATACAGAATCGGGCTAGGCTTATAATTGCCCCAGGGCAGATAGCCTAGTATGAACCTATGAACCTATGAACCTATGAACATATGGTGGTCAAAGTTAAGGTTGCAGTCTATCTGTGATCCCAGATCGCTTACCACTTCATTGGTCCATAGGGTATTGTTGTTAATTTGATAGTGTAAAGGGACATTGTTTTTACCAAGGGAATGATGACACATTTCTTTGCATTCTTCAGTTTGAGACTGTGACTAAGATCTTTGGTCTGCGTAAGTCCATTATGAAATATACTGACATCATTTGGGGATTGAATAATTGCACCCAGTTTGCAGCCGTCTGCAAACTTGGTCAACCACAGCCCCATTTGCCAAACTGTCTGCTGCAGGAAGAACTCCTGTCCCCCACACAACATGATTTCCTTCCTTCCCATAGTACCAACAATGCAATTGTAACATATATAGATACTGTCAATAAAGCTAGAGATAACAACAAACTATTCGCCTCCTTATTTCTAGACTTGTCTAAAGCCATCAACACAGTTTGTCATGGCAAACCTCTACTTCAAATGTGTTCATTACGTCTTTCTCAGCCCACCCTTCTATGGTTCAAAAACTACCTATCCAATAGGTGTCAGTAAAATGGCACTCCACCCTCTCTCCATACCTGCCAGTCCCCACTAGTGTACCACAAGGTTCTATCCTTGGTCCCTCCTCCTTAAAATATTCACTGTCACCCTCCACACATCCACACAACAGGCCTTCCTTATACAGTATGCAGATGACTACACACACATTTGTACATCTAACAGCATGGTACACCTCCAAAATACTACTCAGGAGGCTTTAACAACAACTGAAACATGGTTTTGTAACTCACAACTCATGCTCAGCCTTAACTACTACTTTTTCCCCCAAATCCCTCTTCCATGTAAACACAAAATTTAAAGTCCTGTCTCTTGATAATACAATCATCTAAGTCATTTCTCAGAGTAAACTATTTGGGATGATAGTGGATGATAATCTTAAATTTGACCTGCATATACAAAATTGCATAAAAAAAAACTCAACAAAAATTAGAGATGCTTTGCTTTATAGAAACAAAAACTTTCTCACAGACACATCTAAAGCTACACTTGCCTCTAATTCTCTTCCCACACATCTTCATTGCACTCCCATCCTTAATAGACTTTAGGCATCACAAAAATCAAAACTTGAGCAATGCTTTAACAACGTTACTAAATCTGCAGCAAATGCCCCTTTCAGAACCCACCAGTGCATGGCACTAAAATGTCTAAACTGGTTAGAACTACACCATCAACTAACATATACACAGTATGTTACCACCGATACAATTATCCAGAATCCATCTGCTTGTTTGGCACTAAATGACATTCTACACAAGTATGTTCCTAGTCAGTCATTACAATCTAGTAACCAAAATCTACTGTCTGTACTCATACCAGGTTGCTGAGGCCTGGAACTCCTTATCTTTATCCATCAGGTCACCCCCACACTCCTTCAAAACTACTCTGAAAGACTTCCTAGCCAAAAGCTGTCTCTGTTCTTGCTCAGCCTGGATAAACTATATCCCTAAATGTCAAAAAATGCATTTTCAGACCTTACTTCTCTTTACTTTTCCTTTTTTATTCACATTTTCTTTTCTATCAATCTCTATCTTAACTTTCTCTATAAATATATCATAAAGTTGCTTTTTTTCACTTCATATTTTATTTTATTTATTTATTTATTTTATTTATTTTACATTTGTTAACCGGGAAAAAAATCCGACTGGATACAATGTCCTTTTTCAGCGGAGGCCCGGGGAGAAAAGCTCCAACATTATACAAAATACAGACATTTCCAAAATTATAATATTACAGAGAGAGAAACAGTCAAATATTAAACAAACAAATCAGGTTGCAAAATTCATTTGTTAACAATGCATATAAGGAAATAAAATAATGAAGACAATGAACAATTCAGGTAGATAATAGAGACTAGGAAATGTCAGTCAGGAGATGAGCATTGGCAAAGCCAGTGCTTCTGATAGTGGTGAAACAGTTGTTTCTTGAAGTGGGGTAGAGAGGTAGAGGAAAGAATACTGGTAGGAAGAGAGTTCCAGACTTTTCCAACGGCGTTTGGAAAGAGTGCATCTCCTCCAGTATTGTAAGCTTTGACCATCTTTATGAGTGGTCTGTTTGCAGAACGTAGACTGTTAAGATTAGAGTATAGAAGGACTAGGTTCTGAAGTGAAGGACAATTGCTGGGGTTTTTGAGAATTTTATATACCTCAGTAAGTTGGGTAATTCTAACAAGGTTGGGGAGTTCAATCCATGTTAGGTTTTTGAGGTTGGTGCAGTGATGGGTCCTGTATGGAGTTCCTGCTGCAAATCTAGCTATATGATTATATGAGCTGGATAGTTTATCAAGTATGGTTTTGTTAAGATTGGTGAATATTGCAGATGAATAAAGAAGGGTGGAGAGCAAATGTGTTTGGGCAATGGTGATTTTAGTACTTGGTGTTAGGAAGTTTTAATTCTATAGAGCGATCCTAATTTTTGTTTACTGTTTTGATGGACAGGTTGATATGTATGTCAATTTCAGTTTATTATCAATAGTAACTCCAAGCAATTTCGTGTGGGGGTCTGGGGAAATGATAGTACCATTTTTGGATGTTATGGAGACATCAATAAGGTGATTTTTGTGAGTTGGTTGAAAGATCAATAATTTAGTTTTTAGGATTTAGGATTAACTGTCGTCCTAATAGCCAGTTTTCGACTTTGGTGAAGCAATTTTGGGTTTTAGTTAATAGTCTGTCTGGAGATGTATCCGAACAAACCAGTGTTGAGTCATCCATATTGAATACAGGTGGCCTCGGAATGACTGTATGGAGGTCATTAATGAAGACCGAGAAAGAAGTGGCCCCAAAATGGACCCTTGAGGGACCCCAATGGTATTTGGTAGTAAAGTGGAGAGAGTATTCTGCCACAATACTGCTTGTTTCCTGTCTGAGAGGTAGGCTTTAAACCAGTCTAGTGTCAGGTTATCCAGGTAAAGGTTTTTTAAGGTTTCCATGAGTAGTTGATGGTTGACCATATCAAATGCTTTTGATAGGTCTAGAAATAAGGCAGAGGACACTTTCTTGTCATTACGGTTATGGTTTATTGTGTCAGTGAAGGAGAGAAGGGCAGTTGTGGTACTGTGTTTGGGTCTGAAACCATGCTGGGAGTTGGCTAGTAGGTTGTTATGGATAAGATAGTGGAGTAGCTGTTTGTGCATACATCTTTCCATAATTTTGGCTAATGGGGACATTAATGCTATGGGCCTATAGTTAGATAATATTGCAATTTTTATTTGTATTATATTAACTTACCTTTAATGTCTCTATAAACTGGCTAAAATTTCTCCAACTGTTAATTCATTTTCATATAATTTATAACTATTCTTAACCAAAGTTTTCATATTAAGTCTAATTTGTTATAATTATTTAAACTGTATTTGCTTATTTTTTTTTTTGTATTATTTTTAATGTCTGTAAAACTATTATTAAAATATTATGCAATATTTTGTAGCTTTTCTCCCATGGCCTCCAATGAAAATAGGCTCCTACCCAGTCAGACTTTCCCGGTAATCAAATGTTAGTAAAAAATACATAAATTCTGAAAAACCCATAGCACACTGCCCAGTCATGCTCTAGCAGGTTTTCTCTGTGTGCTCAACATATTTGATTTATAAACATCTGCAGCCCTACAAAACTATTCAGTCTAAAGCTATTAGAGCTGCAGTGATCTACTGAATAATGTTGCATGCAAATATGGCAATTCAGTGGTAAATTGCTCCAAAATCTTATGCTTGGAATGACATAGCGTACTGAAATGATTCAGACATGTTATACAGCCCTGTTTTGGAGCAGAGCAGTGGGACTAAACCTGGTATTTTCTGAGTTCATCCATTACTGTTTATAGAAGCAGTGGGGTGATTACTGGCACAGCAGGTAAGGCTTGCAAGACAGGTGCATGTGAATGGATGTTCTTATGTGGATGCATGCTTCTGTTTGTTTGTTTGTGTGTGTGTGCATGTCTGCATGTGTGTGCAGAGGCTTGATTGGGACTGTATTGCTAAATACATGCCCCAGTCTATTACAGGTCAGATATCTCTGTACCTATAAATGAGCATCAGAATGTGTGTGTGTGTGTGTGAGTGTGTGTGTGTGTGTGTGTGTGTGTGTGTGTGTGTGTGTGTGTGTGTGTGTGTGTGTGTGTGTATGTGTATGCATTCCCTGTCCACACTTTGCGTGATACTCAGCAAAATTTACTCAGTAGTACTAATAGTGCTGTGTTGTTCTCTAGTCATACTATGGAGCCAGCTAGTGATTCACAGACATGCAAACACCATGTGGAACAACAGCTCATTAGTGACTGCTTTGCATTTCACTGACTTGACCACCTAGCATAGTTGGAACAACTACATTTATGTTTGTAGCCCAACCCATGCAATAATGTCGCACATACAGACTCATACTACTGACATATGTCTTGTATAGTAACATAAAGGTTTCTATATAAGATAGAATTCACTTACCTACAAGCATCAATGTAGACACGCACACACACACACACACACACACACACACACACACACACACACACACACACACACACACACACACTATTGATGAACATGTATAAATAATCAGTGCACTTGCTTTACACAAGTGTGCTTTAAAGCAGTGGACTGTGATGAATTGACATTTATCCATGAGGCATATGACAAGGATTTTACCTGTAAGCTAGTCTTTTTAGATTTTCATAGATTCATAGATTGTTACTAGACTAACGACCCAAGGGGCTTTACTAAACATAACCAAGTTTTCCCAAAAGAATAATGATGTCCTGCATCCAAATAGGACATTGAGGGCCAGGCATTTATAAGCTACCTCTGTCCATAATGAGCATGGCTGCCAGGCCTGGTGTAAATTTCTTATTCCCCATCCATTTGTCTAGGTTGTACTTTAAACTGGGTAATAGACAAACTCAACTTCATATGGATGGGAAGCCTCCAGCATATTCCTTTTATATCACAGAAAAAATTAAAATCCTTAGATCTTGTATTTCTTGTACTTTTTGACTTATGAATATGTAGGAGATTCACACAAGTGGAATTTGCCAGACATAGATCATCCCTCAGCAATCTAGAGGAGACTGAGTAGAGGAAAAGGACTTTAAGGTGCTCTGCATAAGCAGATTTGTTACGCCTTGTAATCTTTTTTTAGGGAGCCTTTGAGGTCACTCTAGTTGCTGCATGTGCATGGTCAGGTACATACCAGTGGGAGCACTGTACTTTTTGATTGGTCTGATAAGGGCATAGTACTGTGGGATAATGACCTCTTTGGACTTAGATGCCATGCCCTTACTTATAAGCTGCACAACATAAAAGGATTTCCTCAGCTTTGTGGCCATGCAGTGGTCAAAGGTAAAGCTACTGACTACGTGCATAGTCTGATCCTGGACCACTGGGTTGACTCTTAGGGGTTTATTATCAACATGAGTGTACTGTCAGCCATGATCTGCACATCTCTCAACTATCTCTGATTTTGTAGAATGTCTCAGATTTTGACTCATATTTTTGCCCTGTCTATAGCGTCATCACCAAGGATTACAGTCACTTAATAATGCCAGTCACTAGAATTTAATACTTCTTTTTGTTTAGAAAATACATGTTGATGCCAGAGCCAGATCCAGCATTTAGTGACCAGGGAAGTCGTCTAGGGCCCACTAGCTAGAAGAAGAGCACTTGCCAAGGGACTGTCACATTTATGTTTTCATTAAAAAAATAAATGTGTGTTTTGTTTTTTAAGGGTGTTCTTTAAGACTACTTTTCTGCTTCTGCTGTTGTGTCTGCTGTACATGTGTCAGCACGCAGACGTGACTTCTTGTTCTTCCTTTCCGCACATGCGGAATTTGAAGAAGACATTCTATTCTTGTGCTGCTGTTTCTGCAGAATGAATAAATGCAAACTCACTACTCACTCCTGGATGGATTCGTCTATAGCATAAGGTTCCATTCATTCTTTTGGGCTTCTGCTTTCTGGCCAGATTCTTGCAAGTAAAGTAGGTGTGTGTGTGTGTGTGTGTGTGTGTGTGTGTGTGTGTGTGTGTGTGTGTGTGTGTGTGTGTGTGTGCGTGCGCGTGTGCACGTGTGTGTGTGTGCGTGTGTGCGTGCATGCGTGCGTGTGTGTGTGTGTGTGTGTGTGTGTGTGTGTGTGTGTGTGTGTGTGTGTGTGTGTGTGTGTGTGTGTGTGTGAGAGACAAAGAAAGAAAGAGAGAGAGAGAAAGATATGTATGCTTTCATTTTAGAAGGCACATCTTAGCATTGCAGAGATCTTACCACTGTTAGGCCCTATAATCATGCTTAACCAGTTAAACTCTAATGATGCCTCCAGGCTTTTCTATCAGATCAGCCCAAGTTTTGTCTGTTAATACTATTAACTGCAAAGCTATGCTACATACAAATTATTGTAATATGTCAGTCTGAAGTTTACATGACAGGCAATACAACTGCCAGTGGTACAAGATTCTAACTAGGACAGCTAGAAAAATGCTTACTAATGTTTATATATATAATTATGCAAAAGGGTCATAATTTGCATTCCTCAACCTGTTGTCAGTTTGCCATCCATTTCATATTGCAATATTACCTTCTTTCCATTTTTTTGATGTAACATAGGTAACTTATTTTTCAAGGACAGCAGGAACTGAATTTGTAAATGAAACACTGAAATATAAAGTTGTTTGCTAGCAGCAACCTATTCATTAGTTAATGTAGAATTATACAGATGATTTTTTACTTCTGCAGAGATTGTACATATTGACTAATATTGGTTGATTGTAATGACAGAAGTTTGGGTAGACTTTTATGGTTGAAATGTTCTGAATTTGGCAGTTTTGTCATTATTGGTTCATACATTTTGTTTCATTCCTTACTGGAAAAATGTTAAAAATTACAAATTTAAAACATGCTCTAACAAGTGGTGCTGTATTATACAAAGAATATAATTCATTACAATTAGGTAGGTGAATCAAAGAACACATGCATGTATGCATTGTCATGAAAATGTGTATTAGGGTCCTGTGGTTTGGAAACAGCCCAAAACTAAACTTTATCCACCACCAGCCAGATGCATTTTCTTTGAATGTGGGTTTCAATGCTGTTTCAATGAATGTGAGTTTCAAGGGCAGATAATTTTACTATTAATGCTATGTCTGTTTTCATTGTGAGACTATTGTTTTGTTTAGCAAATGTCTGTCAGTGTTTGTGCTGTAAAGTTTGAAATAAAAGTTTTAAATTAAATCCAAATAATCATTATAGAAATAAGGAAACCACGGTAAAAAATTTCTCCAAAGCCAACTTCATGCTTCTTAAGACAGATGTGACAAACTTCATGACACCCATGCAGATGGACAATACAGTTACGACTGCTGAATCCTACACAAATGCACTCTATAAGCACTTACATGAGTGCATGGATTGTGCTATCCCAAACAGAACCAAGACGCTATCTTCCAAAAAAAGGAAGCCAATCTGGTGGTCCCCTGCCATAAACAAACTCTACAACGGAAGGAAGAAACTGTTGCAAAAGAGAGTAAAATCCCACGAGTGGAGGAGTTCCCTGGTCAGCCTCAGCAAGAAGCTGAGATCCCTTATAAGATCCTCCAAAACTAGCTAAGAAAACAAAATCATCACTGATTCTAAGTGCAACCACAAAGCATTCTATAGCTATGTCAAGAATCTCAATGGCATCACCCAGATCTGCTCTGAGTTACAGCACAATGCCACAAAAATTACAGAACCAACTGATATTGCCAACATCCTGGCAGATAGGTTCAGAGCTAACTTTACCCACCTTTCACCCCCTAAGGGCCCGTATCGATACAAGAAGAATGCAGAGTCCCTGTAATCACATCTATGCAGGTAAAAGCTGCACTCTCTAAAACCAAAAACACAGCATCCATGGGACCGGACAACATCCCAGGCTGCATTTTACATGAACTTCAGAATGAACTAGCTCCCCACCTAAGCACCATGTTCTGTCATAGTCTGACATCAGGCTTTGTGCACACTGAATGGCGCACAATAACAGTTATCCCGCTCCACAAAGGGGGATCCACCACTGATCCTGGGAACTATCGCCCTATTAGCCTGATGAGCCTGGTCTGCAAGGCCATGGAACGTATCATCATGGAACTCATAAACAAAGAATTGGTAACCTTCAAACTCTGGACCCCACCCAGACTGGGTTTGTGATAGGCAGATCATGCCTTCTGAACCTGATCTACTTCTTTGAGGCAGTCACCAAAGCCATAGATGAGGGTAAAGTGGTTCACACAGCCTACCTTGACCTCACCAAGGCTTTCAACACCATCCCCCATTCTGGAATTATAGCTAAACTCACTAAACTAGGTATAAATCCCTACATCACAAGATGGGTTGCCAACTGGCTCACTGACAGAACCCACACTGTAAAAGATGCAGAATCCAAATCTGACTTCAAACCAGTGACAAGTGGAGTACCACAGGGTTCAGTCCTGGGACCTCTCCTGTTTGGTATCTACTTCTCTGAAGTACAGGCTAACACAGAAGGCCTCTGGCTAACAAAGTTCACAGATGACTGCAAGCTAGGAGCCATAGTTGAGTCCCCAAATGATGTGGACATCCTACAGAAGGGCCTCACTGAGACAGATGCCTGGTGTCAGTGCATGGCCTCAAGCTCAATGCCAAAAAGTGCATTGTCATTCCCTTTGGTAAAAATTCTGTACCCATGAACTACCACATAAACGGCAGTCTACTTAATGCTGAATGTGTGATAAGAGACCTTGGGAACCAGGTGAACAGTAGTCTCTCCTTTGATAATCACATCGCTACAGTAGTCAGGAAATCCTTCTATGTGGCACATCTCATCACAAAAGGGTTCTCATCCAGGAAAAAAAAGGCCATTGTTCCCCTCTACTCGGCACTCATTAGACCCATTATAGAGTACAATGCCCCTTTTGGAATGTACCTCACAAGACATCTGCAGCAGCTGGAAAGGCCACAGAAGTACCTCACAAAGATGATTACTGGCCTCAAACAGATGCCCTACACGGACCGTCTCAAAAAACTCCAGCTTTACTCTGTAGCATATCGCCTACTCAGAGGAGATCTCTGCCTAACATATAAAGCTATGTTAAACCCAGAGCTGTTGGACATGCTACACCGAATGAAATCCCATTCCCTCTGAGCTACATGCTCTAGGGACTTACACCTTGTCACCACAATAAACAGAACATGCTGGAGAGAGAGATTCCTGTCCCAGAGACTTCCTATACTCTGGAACAAGCTACCCATCTATGTCAAGCAAAGTTTAGCACTCTTCAAGAAAAATCTTGACGAGTGGATGGGAAATAGGAAATACACACCGGGGATCACTTCTGTGGCTCTGCTCGACAGGGGCACAGGAAATTAACTTTCTTGGGTGGTGTAAGCCAGGGAACCTTGTTGGCTAGGCTTACTTAGGCCCTTGGGCCGATAGCCTAGTACCTACCTATGAACCTATGAACCTATAAAGCAGAAAACAGTATGCATGTTGAGAGGTTTGAACAGTGTTTATGTTGACTGGGGAGAAATAGGACACTGGAATGGCTGTGGGGGAGGGGTCCCAGATCCATTACCCTGCTTAGGGCCCCATTTGACCACGATCTGGCTCTGGATAATGCAAAATATGTTGTGTTAATTTTTAAGTGAATTGGAATAATGTTTAACATTTTTCCTCATTTTTGGCCTTTGCCCCCCCCATTATTTTTGACTTTGTCCAGAATTCTTCAGCAAGTGCATTGACAGGTATGATGACCCAGGCCACCAAGGTAAGGGTAATTTCAATAGTATGAACAATTTTATAATAGGCAATCATCCATGTAGTTTTAAATGAGTAGAAACAATATAAGCAAACTCTAGAGAGACAACAATCAGTGGTCAGGACTCAATTTCCAGAATCTTCTATATATGTAAACATAGAGAACGACCTTTATTTACTACTAGGATGCCTATATTTTTTAAATTCCATTTATTAGTCCATCTATCAGTTCATTAGTAATAACTGCCTACAAACAAGCATTTCATTTTTACTTTTAGTCTTTTATTAAGTAATATTATCATGCTCCCTATATATTTATTGTGAGTAATGTCTTAACTACTTTGTGTTTTCATGTTATAAATATTTCATTGACCAACATTCAATAATTTGTATTTAAGTATGTTGTGGAGGACTGCATCCATCTTTAACAATCAAATAATGATTTATATTGACATTGATAACAATTCTGCTTTCACTAATCCAGTAACAGCCTCTCTGCATCATCATCATATCTTTAAATAAATGTTACCATAGCATTGTAATAACATTTTCAGTCATATTTAACATTTATGGATCTGCTGTCATATCCAGTAGTTATCTGTTTCTCTCATACATAATTACTTTATACATGTCATATCTTAATTTGTATAAGGTTGAGAAACAGTTGATAAAATGTAGAGCTATTATTTTAAATTAAATATATATACATGAAATCAGAACACACTGTATGCAAGCAGGTCAATTTTGAATAATTCCTATTTACATGCCAACTTTTTCTTGTTAGGTCAATAGTCCTGCAGTCATAAGGCACTCTCATTACAAAACATAGATGACTTCACATTTTGCTTTCTCGGTTATCTCCTTTTTTAATATCACCTTCTTATTAGGGGCCCACTATATTCTTCATATTATATATTTAACCATAACAGATGGAAAAGAGGGTAAAAGGGAAACCTACACATTTTCTTCCCTTACTGTATTTGCATTTAGTATTCATCATATACAGATAGTAACTATCATAGTATACTTACTGTCTAATGCATTCTACCTATTCATTTACTTTCACTAGTATAAAATAATCCCAATAACATTCCATAAGGAAGCAATCAAACAGTCTTAGTTCTCTGCTTATCGGTATGAAAATCTGAAAGCAGGGAAAACATATTAATATTAATGATCTTAACATAAATACAGAACATTAATATAATTTATTTCTGTGTGTATGTGGGATATTTAAAATCATCTAAACTCACAAATATCAAAATACTTATATCAACAAAAAATACCTGAACTCAAAAATATCTACACCCAGAATGTTGTCAAATCTAACCATATCCAAACCAGTGTTTTTTTTTGCAGGGGGATAGCCCCCGCACTCTGAAGTTGCACAACATTTAGGAAAGGGTATAAACTTCGATTTTGTCAATATTTTGTGTTGAGATATTTTTGAGTTTACATATTTTACACACACACACACACACACACACACACACACACACACACACACACACACACACACACACACACACACACACACACACACACACACACACACACACACACACACACACACACACACACACACACACACTAGTCATATGCAGTAGGCAGACTGGACACTGTAAATTGGCCATAGGTGTGAGTGTGCGATTGAGTGTGTGGTGTCGATGAACTACCGTGGCAGGGCTAGCCACCTGCTGTTGTAAACCTTAGCTCTAGATGATTGTCACTGTTGACGTGAAATGAGAAAAATGGGTTGTGGATGGATGGACTCCCATTACACTGCAAATGTCTTAGAGGTTATTATGGCCATTTCACCCAGTCATTCCAGCAAGAAGATAAACATTATCCTTTCCAGTTATTGCACCCCCCTCCCTCATTGTGCATACATATAATCTTATTTTTCTGTCTTGACTACAGCGCTCTTCCTATTTCTCTTTCATCCATTTCCACATATTTCATATTAATAACCTTTTCGTGGAACTACAGTGTTCCCTTTCTTCAACATCATTGTCAGCTAAGCGTATCTTTATTTTTTTTGGTTTAGCCACCCCCTGCTTTGTAACATTGGAACAATCAGTCTGTAGTTTACTTTCCTCCCTCTTTGTATTTGAATATGTCTGTAAAATGCAATTTACGCTGAACTGTGACTTTAGAAAAGTGACACTATGTTAAAAGTGCCCACCTTCTACCAAATATATATTTTTCCTTGGTGCAGCATTTCTCAAACTAGTTGTTCTTTCTCATACCATGACACAAACTGTTGCATAATTATTCACTGTTTAACATTATTTCCAGTTTTAAAGAGATAAAGCTATTTCATGTTTCAGTAACTTCTTTTTGAACCCAGTACAAAACACCATTTTTTTGTTTTGTCAAAGTCTAAACAGTCTGGACCTTCCTCATCCAGTCAAGCTAAGATTACTCCTCCTTGTAATGTCTTCCAAAGTTATGAGCTGATACTCAACATATATTAAGTATCTAAATGCCTTGCCTACTTTCCCATATACATCACACACTTTCTGCTTTATTAGCAGCATGCCATCACATTCATGTTGAAGAAAAGCTGAGTCAGCCACTGCAAAATCTTTAAGTCTTTTAGCATGTCTAACCAGCAAACTCAACAACTATCCAGCATTTAGCAAAACTCCTAACGCCTTACCATCATCTTTTGTATTGAATCATAATACCTCTTTCTTTTCAGGGTTATAATCTTCTGACAAGGACACATCGATCTCACTCACCATTTCTTCTTATAAAATCATGTCATATTTGTTTGTTCTCAGCTTCTTTCTCACCCTTTGTAAACAGGGAGCCTTTGTACACCAATGTTCTCAATTTTGTATTGAATGAAACTTTAAACACAAAAAAACATGCATTTTTAGTTCTACAACACAGATTGATCAGAGGAGACACCCATTGTTGTGAAGCATCATAAGACATCTAAGTTTGTATAAATTTTCTATAGTCATTTGTGGCAGCCCATGTCAAGTATCTAGCTTATGTACAAGTACCCTGTGTTGACAGATCCTTATGCCACACGCATAAATCATCAGGTAAAGCAAAAAAGAGGCAAACAATTTATTTTCTTTATCTTCTTTAAGAAATGGTTGAGTTTTAATTGCTGAGTTAAGAATAAGCATATAAATGCATAGCTTCAGGTTTAATAATTGACTTTCCAACACACTGAGAAGGGCATACGTACTCCATGCCATATGATTGAGATATGTATGAAAATTTACCTTATACAATAAAAAGTTCATCAAAGGCGGAGACGTCTGTTTCTGCTCTTGTCATGTGTATGTTTATTTAAATACATTTGATGTCTCCTTTCATGAAATTTACACTATATTCCCATCTTGGAAATGTTCAGAAATTCTTTCTCTCAGCAGAGCCTATGTGGTTTATACTATTGCTGAGGCTGAATTGACGTGTCATTTTTTTTTTTTTTTTGTCACTGAACTCATCTACTGTTGTGAAAGGAAATTATGTCTGCCATTCTCTATTCTTTACGAACCTTACCTTCCTCCCATAATTCAGCCTAAATGTTAATTAGTGTGTTAGGGTTTCAAATCAGATGCCTAAGAATTCTAGGTAACTTCCATCACACCCTACTGTCTTTATATGTTTATCTTCTTCAAGTCATTCATGATGCAGACTTCATTTAAATTGAGTGATATAGCAATTATCACTGAAATGTAAACTGACTGCAAACCTTAAAACTCTCTTCTCCCCCTTTATGAACACAGAATATAAGTATTCATGTAGCATATGGACTTTCAAACAATAATGCTTCATTGGTGCACACAGTACCTGGTAATACATTTCCATGCTTTTGCCAGTATACTCAGAGAAACAGCTCCTGTGAGTATGAGGCTGCACCAGTAAATGACACCCATAGAATTTGTGATTGTAGTAGCCAAATAAAAAATTAATTTCCTATCAACCAATGGGTAGTCTGAATTTCACACCCAGACCTCTCTTGATATTTTTAAGTATGTTTCCAATTACTGTATCTAATTTTTCATAGGTTCATAGGTTCGTACTAGGCTATCTGCCCTAGGGCATTTATAAGCCTAGCCAGAGTGTGTGTGGCTTTCACCACCCCTTAGGATGAGAATACTACGCCCTTTTAGGGTTTAGTTTACTGTGCCTCTGTCTAGTAGTGACACAGAGATGACCCCCGGGGTAAACCTACGATCTCCCATCCACTCGTCAAGATTTCTCTTGAATAGAGTCACTGAGGGGCTCTGCCTAACATGGATTGGGATTCTGTTCCAGAGTGTAGGGAGCCTCTGGGTTATGAATCTGTCCCTCCAGCACGTCCTATTTATTTCTGTGTTGAGGTTTAAGTCTCTTGCTCTCGTGGCTCTGGTGGATTTGGTTTACTAAGGTGGAGCATGTCCATTAATTCCGGATTGGACATGGCCTTGTACGTCAGGCACAGATCACCTCTGAGTAGGCGGTATGCGACTGAATAGAGCTGGAGTTTTTTCAGTCGGGCAGCATATGACATATGTTTAAAACCCTTTATCCTCTTGGTGAGGAACTTTTGGGGTCTTTCCAACTGCTGCAGGTGACGGGTAAGATACATCCCAAATGGGGCATTGTACTCAATCATTGGCCTGATAAGAGAAGAGTACAGGGGCACAATGACCTCTCTTGATCTAGATGTGAAACCCTTCATGATAAGGTGGGCAATATAGAAGGTCTTCCTAACCACTTTGGCAATGTGAGTGCCAAATGAGAGGTTACTGTCAACCTGGGTCCCAAGGTCCCTGATTACCTCTTCCGTACTTAATGGATTACCACCTATGTGGTAATTTGTGGGTACCTTGTTTTTCCCAAAGGGTATGACTATACATTTTTTGGCATTCAGCTTAAGGCCATGGCTCTGGCACCAATTATCCGTTTCTATGAGGCCTCTCTGAAGGATGTTTGTGTCCGCTGGAGTATCAATTATGGCGCCCAGTTTGCAGTCATCTGCGAACCTTGTCAGCCACAATCCTCCTATGTTTGCCTGTACCTCGGAAAAATAAATGCCGAACAAGAGGGGTCCCAGGACTGAGCCCTGTGGGACACTGCTTGTGACTGGCTTAGAGTCTGACATAGCTCCAGCAACTCTGACCCTGTGGGTTCTGTCCTTGAGCCAGTTTGCAACCCATCTTGTGACATATGGGTTTACATTTAAGCTGGTGAGTTTGTCTATGATGCCCGAGTGGGGTATTGTGTCAAAGGCTTTTGCAAGGTCAAGGTAGGCTGTGTGAACTGCCTTACCCTCATCAATGGCCTTAGTAACTGTTTCAAAAAAGTCGATCAATTTCAAAAGGCAGGATCTGCCTTTGACAAAGCCAAATTGGGTAGGATCCAATGTCTGTAGATCCCCAATGTCTTTGTTTATGAGTTCCATAATGATCCTCTCCATAGCTTTGCAGACCAGGCTCGTCAAGCTTATGGGACGGTAAAATCCAGGGTCCGTAGAAGCACCGCGTATGTGAAGTGGTACCACTGTGCCGTATGCCACTCTTTGAGTGCGTATCCTGTAGTAAGGCTAAGATTAAACAGCAGCCTTATGTGTGGGTTTAGTTCCTCTTGGAGTTCATGTAGCACACAGCCGGGACACCGTCCGGTCCCATTGATGCTGTGTTTTTAGCTTTAGAGAGGCGGCTCTCACCTGGGCATCTGAGATATTAGGGAGGCTACACTCTGCTGGGATAGTTATTTCTCCTTTTGGGGAGGGAGGAGAAATTTGCACTGAACCTGTCTGCCAGAATGTTGGCAATGTCAGTGGGTTCAGTGTATTTTGTATCATTTGGACTAACTCTGAGCATATCTGGGAGTTTCCACCCAGGTTTCTAACATAGCTAAAGAAGGCCTTGTGATTGTCTTTTGTGTCTTTGCATTTTTCTCTCAAAGTTGGCCTTGGATGATTTTATGAGTGATCGTAGTTTTTGCTAGTACTGATCAGAGATGCCTTCCCTTTTAGGGATTTTGCTCTGTCATGTAGTAGCTTCCTCCTCCTGTTGTAGAGTTTGTTTATGGCTGGGGTCCACCAGACCGGGTGCCTGCCTTTGGGGGAATGGGTCTTGGTTTTATCTGGGATTGCATGATCCATGCATTCTTGAAGGTGCCCGTAGAAGGCATTTGCAAAGGATTCAGCAGTGTGGGTTGTGGTTTCCACTAGCCCAGGGGCCTTGAAGGATACCATTTCAGTCTTAAGAAGTGTGAAGTTGGCTTTTGAGAAGTTCTTCACTGTGGTCTTTTGTGCAGTGGGTGGGGGCGGGATGTGGATTTCCAGTGAGATTAATTTATGGTCTGATCTTACCAAAGAGGGATATACTTCCAGTGTGGAGCATTTTGTCCCCATGTTTGTGATGATCAGGTCTAGTATATTGTCTCCTCTTGTGGGAATGGTGAGTGTTCCGTTGCATTTGAGTTTATGAATTCTAGGAACCTTTGGGCTAGGGTGTTGGGGCTTGAGTAATGTTCCCAGTCTATGTTTGGGTAGTTGAAGTCTCCCAATATAATGGTATTTGGAGAGACATTCATACTCTCTAGTGTCTTCAGGAAGGCTGTGTGGGGTTCCTGAGTTTGAGAGGGTGGACTGTAACATGCTACAAACTGTAAGGCAGTTTTGCCTATGGTTAGTTGCACCTGGATGGTCTCCGATGCTTCGTGCGTTGCCACTAACCTGGAGGTGTGGGTATCTTTGATGAATATGGATACTCCCCCTCCTTTTGTCGTTCGGTCCAAGTTTTGGGGCCGGAAAGCATGATATGAGGTAAAACCTGATAGTGCTGGGGTGCTCTCAGGAGCCTTGAACCAGGTTTCAGTCACTGCACAGACATCGATGTTCTCCATACTGAGAAGGGTTTCGAGGGCGTGCATCTTGAGGTTTAGACTTCTGGCATTGAGCAGCATTACCCTTAGTTTTTTTCCACTTGTGTTTTCTAGGGTGGTAGGTTTGTCCTTTGAGCCTTGCCTAAAAAAGGCACTATGGGGGTGGCAAGAGCCTTGGCCAATATCCGAAGCCCAGGGGTGACAGGTGCAAGCCGTCCCTTGAAGCAGCGTGGCTTGTCAAGCATGTCATCCCAAGCAGACAGACATTGGATCCCCTTAGAATGACACCAGTAATTAAGCCAATTGTTAAAACTGATCATTTTGTCTTTGTACTGTGGCATCATTCTTGGTGAGGGTAAGATGCTGCTCAGGGTCAGGGTCATACCGGCCTGGGCTACATAATCAGAGAGCTCCTCTATGTCTCTTTTCATGTAGTCCAGGGAGGTGCGTCTCAGGTCATTCACACCGGCATGTACAATGACTGAGTCATATTTGTACTTGCTGTGGAGTGACCTGAGTGCTTGTGTTATGTGGATTCTAGCTCCCGACAGGCAGCTTACTGTGACCCTCTCCTTGTTCAGTCTGGTGAGCGGTACGTCAGTGTGTCTGACTATGGAGTCACCTATTACAAGTGTGTCTGGCATGTTGTTTGGCCTTAAGGGCTGTGACTGTTTAGCACACTGACTATGTGAACTATGTGTTGCATGTGCTATGTCTTGAGATGGCGGTTGCTTGGGTGTCTGCTTTGGAGGCCTCTGTTGTTTTGGTAGATTTTTAATCAGCGCCTCCGAGTATGTTTTTGTGTGTTTATGTGTTTGATTTGCAATTGTGATAGTTCTATGTGAGACTGCTGGAATATGAAAAGAAAACGCAATATTTTCCATCAGTGCAGTTTTATGATGAGGAAGTAGGGAACAATGCATCACAAATGCATCTACAGATGGTCCCATACCTTCTCACTCATCTGCTTCTCTTTTAAAAAAAATGAATCTGACATTTCAGACAAGGTACCTGTTGCATACTATTTGATAAAAGAATGGATTTTCCAGACATGCCAATAAAGTGAGTGCACACATGAATAAGTATCAGCACTCCAGTTTATTCAGTACATACTTACTAAACAGATCATATCACATAATGCACACGTGCAACTGACATTTTTCCATTCTTAAGAGACAGTAATTTATTTATCTATATATCACACAGCCTTTAACATATAAAAATACTCTTATAATTTATGT
Source organism: Protopterus annectens (assembly GCF_019279795.1). Classification (NCBI taxonomy): domain Eukaryota; kingdom Metazoa; phylum Chordata; order Ceratodontiformes; family Protopteridae; genus Protopterus; species Protopterus annectens. The sequence continues at coordinate 1,315,803,896 of NC_056739.1, forward strand.
ATAGTAACTTACAATACTAATACCATCAAAAAA
>NC_056739.1:1315826352-1315846352 GCF_019279795.1 Protopterus annectens
GAAAACAATGTGAGCTGTTGCAACTGGAATTCCCAGAACCATCGCCCATCCCCTCAGTCAGCACTGGAGGATATGTTTGTCACAGCCTTTTCCTTTATAGCCAGCCTGATGCACTTAAGAAAGCAGATTGTGCAGATATCATCATGCTTTCTGTTTTGTATAAAGTCATCCCAGTCCTGAATCAGCAGCTATAGCTTTAGCTAGTACAGCTGCTGCCAAGCATTTTATTGATTCTAATTCCTTTCCTTCAGACAAGGATAGTAAAATTATTAATAAGTTTGGAGGGGGGATAGTATATGCTTCTGCAACTTAAAATATTTTTGAATTTTGAATTGTCAGGCTTATGTTAAAGTTTATTTTGACTAATTGTGAAAGTATGAGAAATGTTTTTCTCTGCAGTTATGCCTTTGTGGAGAAAAATCTGCTTTGTGTGGTTTTGTTTCTTCCAGTTCCAGGTCACTACACATTGTTTAAAGTGAGTATACAACTCTGTAGATACAACATACAGGGCTGTTACAACTTGTAGTATGTTAAGAAGGATTGACTGGCTGAGTTCTCTAGAACCTCCTAGAAGATGTAAAAAAAATTTTTTTTTTAATTCTACCTCTCATAGAGATTTAGTGTTTGGAGAGTCTGCTGCAGAGGCTATCAAAAAACACGTTGAGAAAGTTAAGCTGATTCAGCGAATCTTTCAGATTTTTCAATCTTCCTCCTCCAAATTCCCCATCGGATTTTCTGCTCCCTCATTAAGTTTTGGCAAGAAACAAAATAAACAGCCTCAGCAGAATGCTGGTAAGCAGACATTTTAAAAGTAATGGCAGGGAGATTCCAGAAAAATAATCTAGAACCCCCCCCCCCCAGACAAATGGGTTCTGAGGCTAATTCAGCAAGGTTGCAAATGACAGCAGGAAGAAATCCACTCCCCCCACCCCAGAATGTCCTCCTCAACCACCAGATCAGACCCTCATTTGTATCTTTTTCTTAAAAAAAAAATTAGATTTAAAATGTACATACCAAATTCCTGTTCCTCAATGTTTCAGGCATTTATCTTAAAGTTTTCTGTGTCTGGATCACAGCATCAGTTCCACACTTTACCCATCAGGTTATCTACTGATCTGTTTACAAAGTGACTAGCTCCTGTCTTAGCCCATCACAGCTTAAAGGATTGTTCCAAATTCAGGTGACTTCCTTATCCTTGCAGAGTCTTTTTGAAAGTGTCAGGAAGCTCTCACCTGGATAAGAGATCTCCTTCACAGGCTGGAATTCCAATAGAACATTCAAAAGTCCGTTTTGAATCCTTCACACATGATTGTGTTCATAGGGTGTCAGGTAGATACCTATTTCAAAGAGCTTTACTTCCACAGGAAAAATTAGATCTGTTCCAGGGGCTGGAGACATTAGATATTTTTGAATACAGGTCTCTGCTGCTCCAAAGTAGTCAATCACCATGGATGCTTTAGACTTTGCAGTATCAAAGGGGATAAAATACAAGGTGTCTGCTAAAGCCAAGATGGACCAAAGCATGTAAGCATAAAAGAAATGCTTGCCTTATCAAGGAACTCAAATCTCTGAACCACTTTTGGTCCCCAGTTCCTCTTCATTTAGTTACTGAAAATCCCACTGTGATATAGTGCATAGACAAGTAGGGGGAACCAGATCTTAGCCCTATGCAAAATGGTAATGTTAGCATGAGATATAGCTTTATAGCAGCATCTCACTCTGTAGGCATCATACATTCCATCACAGCAAAAATGTGTGGCAAAAAAGCTGTGCAGGACAAAGACAGACCCTCACAAATAGAAACTAGATCATGGGGTCTTTCAAGATTTAACCCATCTGAGGGTACTTCATCAAGCAGACCTTTTTAAATTCCTCCCTGACTATTCAGCAGAAAATATTCTGGAAGACAGATGGCTTTTCTTTTCCTTTGACAGGAATGGTCCTGTACATCTTTCCACCTTTTCCACTAATATTCAGGGTACTTCTGTGGATTCAGAGGGAATCCCCAAAATCATTGTGGTGACTCCCTTCTGGCCCAGGCAACAGTGGTTCTCACTTTTTTTGGAATTCACCACAGACAAATAGCACAAGATTCCTCACAGACCAGTTCTACAAACATAAGAACAGGGGTGTTTGATGTATTATCAATCAGAGAAAAAAGAGATGCAACATGTCAGTAAATGAAGTCACAGTATAAAAGTAAATCAGCAGATTAACAAAATGGACTTCCAAAACACCAGACATTTTTAATAGTATCTCAATTTACATTCACAAAGCTTGTGGGTAAAACCCTTCTTTGGTGTGATAACATACCATATAAAACTTCTCACAATTAAATAAAACATTCAAAAAATGTTATAAACAAAGCCCAATCAAAACTCACAGTCAATTAATAATTTAAAGACACAACACTTAAAATACTTTACTTAAACATCATTACTAAACTTACTAAAACTTATTGTGTTCAAGTTTTTAAGCACATCTGCTTATATTTAAAAAAAGTTTTAACACTATTTTTAGCATTAATCCCTGGATGGTGGTCTGCCTCCAGGTGAATAATCCAACTTCTTCTTTCAGCTTTTCCTGGTTAGGGGTCACCACAGTGGATCACCTGTCTGTTCATGATTGGCAGTAGAGTTTTACGGTGTCGAGTTGCCAGCCTGGCACCTAACCTTCCACGGAAGGCACACACACGCACACACTCACACCTCGGGCCAATTTAGAGTATCCAGTCCACCTACAGCATGTCTTTGTGATGTGGGAGGAAAATGGAGCACATGGAGAAAACACACATGACCATAGGGAGGATATGCAGACTCCACACAGAAGGCACCCCAGCCGAGGATCAAACCGGAGAACCTCTTGTTATGAGGCAACAATACTAACCGCTGCACCACTGTGGCTGCCCAGGTGAATAATCCAACTATACTCACTTATTTCAAGCTTATTATTGGTATCTCCACCCCTCACATTTTTATAAATAATATATATCACTCTAAACCTAAAATCATGCTCAAGTCCATACTCAGCCACATGTTTAGCCAAAGCATTAGAACCGTTATTTCTTCTGATGTCAGACTGGTGCTCAATAATCCAATCTTTTAATTTCTAATTGATTTGCCTACATAAAAAGCTGAACACTGCAGGCATGTAGGTAAGTATACAATATTCATTGTATTACAACCAGCAGCACACTTAAACATAAATTTTCTACCTGTATTCGGATGTATGAACTCACCACTCATTAAAATATGCTTACATGGCAACAATTATAAAATGTGACTGTCCCTGGCATCTTACTCATTTGAATCTTATTATTAAATTTCATATCTTTATAACATAATTTTTCTTCAAATTATAATGATTTCTATATGCAAAAATTGGTTTATTTCCTATAATTTTCATTAATTCTGGCATAACCACTAAAATTCCCCAGTTATTAGATATAATATTTTTTTACTTCATTAGTCCTCCTATTATAAGTTGTAAAATAACACATTTTTATTACGTCTACCCATCTGTTTCATATTATATCCTTGATGGTCACGCTGAGCAAAATATGTGAATGTACATAGAGATACTATTAAAAATCTCTGGCATTTCGGAAGTCCAGCTTTTTTTCTTTCGCATTTGATACACTGTAGACATAAACAACTTCAACTGACTGTCTGGATGATAAGGTCTAAATTCCTTTCAGACACCTGTTTACTGAGGACATGCAGCAGTTATTAATGGAACCAAGAAAGTCTGCTACTAGAAAATCATACAATAAGCAAATAGAAAGGTTTTCTAGTAGGGGCCAGCAAAATAATCAATACACATTCAGGGCTAGTGTTTCTTTGGTTTTGCAATACTCTCTGAATTACTTTTCTATGGCTTGTCTATTTCTTCTATCAAGATGCATTTGTCAGACATTTCAGCATGTTTACCCATGGATTAACCATTTCAGGGCATTCTCATGTTAAAATGTTTTTGAAAGGGAAATTACAATAGATAACTCCACGAAAAGAGATGGCATCTCCTTGGGATTTTAATTTTGTGTTAGAGAGGTTAACACTTGCATCTAACTGACTTGAGATTATTAACATGGAATACATTTTTACTGATTGCTCTGACCTTGCAAGGAGAGTATCCGAGCTGCAAGCTGTTATGGTAGGTCAAGTTAATCTAATTTTCCATGAAGACAGGGTTTCCTTTAAGCTTAAAGCAATATCCAAGTTTATTCCTTCTTCCTGTTTTCTTCCTTGAACCGAAAACTGAGGGAGAATGGATACTTCATACCTTGAATGTTCACAGACAACTCAGGTACTATCTTGACAGAACAAAATATTTCAAAACCTCTGATCAGTTGTTCATTTCTCAAGAAGGTAAGAAGAAAGGTCAATATATGTCAAAATAGACTGTTTCCATGTGGTTATCTCAGACTATTACCTTATGTTATTCCCACTAAAACAAAACTATTCCAGGCAGAGTCAATGCACATTCTACCAGAGACTCAGCTTCATCTATGGCTTTTTGAAAAAGACTAAACTCTAGAAGAATTCTGGAAGCAGCAACTTGGTCCACTGTACGTATTTTTACAAAGCAGTGTAAGCTAGATTCCTTTTCCAGATCTAGGTTAGATTTGCTAGGACCATTCTCCGGGGCTTCTGGACCCTTTTCCTTCCTCCTCTCACACGTTCTAAGCAATAGTAATCTACTCATATAGCTTATGCTACTTGCAGCAGTGATCAATATGATGAACATACTTCAGTAGACTTAATATAACAGTATATGTTTGCATGATTACTGCTACAGTAGCCCTTGCTTCCAGACCCCATTGCTGTTTTGGGTGAGTTTTTGTGCTAGGATGTGGACATTTACTTTTTATTGACCTCAGTAATGCCCTCTCAGGTTCTGGCCTCCCACTCTCAGTAAACATGAAAGTTCTGAAGGACTTGGCACCCAAACCTGTCTCTAGACAGCTTACCTTGAGCTGCCTAATGGCCGGGTGTATGGACATTGCCCTGATGCTTTGGAAGCTGGGCGGATGTTATATTCTTAGCATGATATAACTCATATAGCTTTGGCTGGTCGTGCAAACACCTTCTGGTACGGTAAGTTTGCATATACAAATGTACTTCCTCTGAATTCAGTAGTCCTTCCCGACTCCTTGCTTTGCCAGTAAAGAAAAGTCACTAGAAAGAACACTATTTTGAAGAAAACAGTTTTGCTGTGGTTTTCAAAATATGAAAAAAGATGTCATGATTTGCATTTCCAATTCTCTGAATAGGAAATAGTGATGATACTTTGTTTTATTATCTCTGTAATTTGGACAATATGTTTCCTATTCCTTGTATACAGCAGAGCTTAATTGCTTTGAGTAATGCAAGAGTGTGGCTCCTCTCAAATGGGTTTGGCAGTATACTTCAGCTTATATGAAGAATCCTGGATTTATGGTTTTACATTAATTGGCATTGCTGTCATTTTGGTACTCTTTCATCTTAATTTTAGAAATATGAAGTCTTTTGTCACTCTGTCATATTAAACCTACTGGTGACTGTCATTTCTTCAGATTCTGCCAGATCTCAACTATTATTTGGCTGTGGCAATGCATTGCAAGTAGGTAGCTTTAATTTAAGGCAACTGACTATTGATAAGTGCGAGGGTGAAGAACCTTTATTTTATAACTGTGCACATTTATATTCTAGTACAGATAGTGATCAAATGAAGAGGACATACGGTAATTCTAATCCAGACACCAAGCTCTCTGCCATGCTTCCCAGCAGTAAGAAAACAGAAGTAAGCACAGACACACAACAAAGTATTGCTGGAATAAATGGTCCCATAAAATAATCAGAAACAACTGCACACAATCCAAAACACAATAGGACTGCAGCACGAGCCAGGCTTGTTTTAAATATACGACAGCTTCATCCAAATTAGCATTGAATATAAAACTTTATTAAAAGGTAAGCGCTTTCTCAAAAGTGCTTCTTCAGACCATAAAACAAAGAGAGAACTGATGTAATTATATAACATAACCAAAACAAATTAGGCCAGTTATCCAGTTTACTATTAATTGGTTCAGTATCTATAGTACTAGTCTTAAAGATAACGTGAAGAGGACAGCTCTGGTTTTATGAAAACACTAGTGATCATATGTAATACCCGTTCTCCTCAGTGAATAGTAAAAACTTGACATGGCATCATTAAATTCTAGGATTCTGGAGAAATTCTAGAATTCCATACTTTTGTTAGTAATCATTTAGTCAGTTATTCCATGCCATGAACATGGATTTTTCAGCACAATAATCAAAAAGGAACTCAGTGAGATTTTCTGCTGTACTTTCCAAATCTAGCATAGTAGTCAACAGATATCACATAATGCTGATTCTGGTGACGAAGTAAGTCAATGTCAGTTTCATGCTACGGTAGACCCATAATCTCATGTGCTGTTTCTTCTCTTTCTTTCTTTCTTTTAATGAAATTTCTTAATGTTGCACAAATTTCTTTGCTATAGACAATAATTTCAATCTACTGTTGGCTAAAAATGACTGAGCAGGATTTTTCTTTCTGCCCCATTTGTTAATCACATTATTGTCGTCTGCCTTCATGCACAGGTGCCCAAACCACCACAATCTCTTCTTCTCTGCAACCAGTGCTACTTTGGCTTCTGCTCTGTTGTCCAAAACATCAAAAATACAGAACAGATGGATGAATATATAAGGAGTGGTTTTTGTGTAGGTATGCATTTGTCTCCATCTGATGAAGTGGTTTAAACGAAAACGCAGTGCTGGTGAAATCGCGTTAGTGGACTGTATAGTCAAACTTATTGTTTCTGTGTTTTATTGGACTGAAGAGTCGTTTTAATAAAGGAATTCATGTGGATTACGGATTTGTGCCTCTTCCATCTGTTCTGTATTTTTGGTGTTTTGGTGAACATTGGAACAGTGATTCTTTTTGGTTTCTGCTCTGTTGTCCTTACCTCTGCATCTGTCCCACAGTATGCATTCTACCACCTGTCTTAGGCTTCCACAACTGCTCTGCCTTTACTGTCCAGGTTTCTGTACCATACAGTAGTACTGGCTGCAGCAGCAGTGGGGGTGCAGCGGTAGCATTGTCGTCTCACAGCAAGAGGTTCTCCCATTCAATTCTCAGCTGGAGCGCCTTCTGTGTGGAGTCTGCATGCCCTCCCTGTGGTCGAGTGGCGTTTGAAAGACATGCATGAATGGGCTTGCCTTCATTGAAGGTTGGGCATCGGGCTGGTACCTCAGCGCCATAAAAATTGACTGCCAATCATTAGCGGACTGGAGTTTTGCTGTGGTGACCGATAACTGGGAAAAGACGAAAAAAAAAAAAAACAACAGTAGTACTGGCTGCACCTTACTTTTCAGCTTTGTTGGTTTTCTGTCATTTTCTACACCTGACAGTCTGTGCCAGTTGGCTGCAGCCCCTCTGATTCTAACTCTGACGTCCTCATTCAGACTTGCCTTCTCCTCAGCCATCCCTCCCACATACATGAAGCTGGTAACCTGTTCCATTATCTTCCTTCCTATCTTAATTCCCAGCTTCCACTGATTTCCCCATTTGGTGCAATTACAACTGTCTTATCTGTACTCGCTTTCATCCCATGTGCCTTTAGTTTTGCATTCCATTCCTCTATCCTTTGTTGAAGTTCTTGATTGGAGTTTGCCTGTACTGCCTTTTCATCTGCATACAGCAGCTTTGTTAATCTATCCCTCCATCCTACTTGCCAATGTAGTCCATCACCAGTATGAACAGCAGTGGGCTCAGAGCTGAAACCCTATGCAACCCCACTCCCACTAGGAACCCCTCTTTAAGACTGCACACTGTATATACTTGAGTCATTGGGTCCTTGTACATGGCTTGCACTTATTCTTATTACAAAGAGGCCAGCACCAAAGTGTTTAAGCATAGAATATTTTAATGATTACATAGCATCATAGTAGCTTCGGCACATTGGCTGCACCTTTTGCAAACATATATATATAAAACCAAATAATTTACAAGTAAGAATTCGAGACGACTTTATGACATACAATGTTTTGGGAACTGTGGATCTGACTGGGTTGTATATTTAGTCACTTGCACCTGCTCAGCTTTCTTTGTTGGACAAACATCCCGACCTCTATGTATTCGGATGTCTGAACATTATAGTGACATCCGCAATAAACGATTAACTAATGCCTTATATAGACACAATACTATACACACCACTGCCCAGTTTCATTTCACTGTGATAGATACGATTCAAGGAGATAAATCCAATAAACTAGGATGGCACTCTATTTTGAATACTAAGGAAAAATACTGGATTATCAAATTAGGAGGTCTTTTTCCACCGGGGTTAAATGATCACTTATAGATATAATTTTTTTTTATAAATATAATTTGCATTTACAAATATTAATTGAGTTTAACAATGACATTGGAGGAAATGACTTAATAGGAAGTGATGTTCTAATTATTATATATGTATGTTTGTGTCATAGCATGTTCATTCAGTGAGGAAGACAAATGTGCTGAAATTGGTATGATGCTATGCAATCATTAAAATATTCTATGCTTCAATACTTTGGTGCTGGCCTCTTTGTTTGCAGCTGGAATCTTTTGGCCATTTGCACCTGCCGTAGTTGCGAGGGTGTTTGTTCTTGCACTAATTCTTCCAATGTTTCTGAGACTTGGAACCACCACAGGATTGCCCAAATCAGCTTCCTTTGTACCTTGTCATATACTTTCTCCAAGTCTGGGAATGCCCAGTTGGACTCTTTCCTCATCTCTAGCTTCTTCTCAACTATCTGTATCACTGCAAAAGTGGGTAATTTGTGCAGAATCTTGATCTGAATGGAAAGTCTCATCTCTCATCTTACTTTCTACTACTATACTAATATTTGTCTGTCAATCACCCTGTTTAGAACTTTCATGCAGTGTGATAGGGGTTTAATGCTTCTATACTGCGCACAGTTTTGGATGCCCCCTTTGTTCTTGAACACTGGCACTAATATGCCTTCTCTCCAGTCATCTGGGATGCACCTTTCTCTCCATACTGTTATGAATACCCACAAGAAGCATTTTTCCCCTATTTGAACCCACACCTTTCTCACGTCTGCTGTGACTGCTGCTTTCCCTGACTTCATTTCCCTTAGTGCTGCTCTTAGTTCTTTTATGGTGGGTTCTTCCTCTTCTCTCGTCATAGGCTATGTCTGGGACAGTACAGCTTCTGTGGGGTTTTCTTCATTTAGAAGCTGCTGGAAGTACTCCTTCCATCTGGCTATGATGTCCTCTAGAGTGGTGAATAGGTTGTTGCTGGCATCCTTTCAGACAGGTGTCTGACTGTCTTTATCTTTCTGGCTTAGCCTTGCAACCTGATAGAGTTTCTTTGTGCCATCTACTGAGTCACTTTCCAGAAGATGATAGAATGCCTCTGATGCCTTGTTCTTAGCTATTGCAACTCCTATTTAAACTTCTTTGTATGCCAGCCAGTATTTCTTTCCAGCCTGACCCATCAGGTAATCATGTTGAGGAAAAAAAGCTTCAGTGGCATGATATAGAGCAGTAGGTTTGTCAGGTCCAACATTTTAAATGAACTCGTTTAGCTGAATCATCTTATATATTTCTTAAGGTGAATGAGATTGTCTGCAGACTTAGGTATCTGAGACACAACCCATAATACATCCAGTTCTTTAAAGAGATCTTCCTGTACATGTGGAAATGTTCTCCTTAGGGCATCTGCAATTATGCATATGTTTGCCAATATTATAGCATATTTTCTTAAGTGAAAAGAAACAGTCTCCGAAGACTAGCTAGAGTGATAAATAAGGATTTCTTAAATGTACTTACCAAGGGTTTATCATCTGACTTATCTATGAATATTTGCCTTATATATGTAATCATGCTACTTTTGGTGTCCATATATGCTTGGTAATAATTCTTGTTAAAGATTAGATGCACAGGTGATCCTTCAATAATTTCAGCAATTATCCTTTAAATAACATCTTGTACAGATAATATCTTAAATAGTAATCACAGAAATCTGTACCTGCCCAAAGGTGTACTAAAACTATACAATTTGTGGTAGTATTTTCCAGTATTATTTGAGAACAATCTTGATTTGTATCTAAGACTGAAAAATGTTTAGTATTAGGTGTGCCAAAAACAGATCTTTCCTTAAGTTTTGCATATGATTACAAATCCTTATTTTGCTTGGCTTTATCACAGTACCATGCTATTTAAATCATTTTGTTGGCTCAACCTGCTTATTAATAATGCCTTGTTTTATTCCTTGTAATTCCTGCCTTGTTTTATATGAGCTACAGGTATTCTTCATGGAGTATTTATTACAGCTACCATTTCAAGATAAATTCTTATACCCTATTCTCCAGAAAGACACCTTAAGCCATTAAACAAATCAGCTTAAGATTGAAAAAAAAAAGTCTGAGGTTATTTTAGACTTACCTCTGTTCAGTCTCAGTTTCTTTGCTTTTTTCTTCTTGTGAAAATGAACATATGTCACTCCATACCTGATGACAGGAATCTTTACTGTTTCACTGCATTTCATTATATATGGAATTATGCTATTCATAGGTTCCTAGGTGTTTAATAGGCTAACGACCACAAGGGCCTTTTTAAGCCTAGCCATGCATCTGAAATTTCTGACAAGTTCTGATACCCTTGATAAGTTTAAGCAGGGGTCTGGGAGATGAGCCATTTTACAGGTTACCTGTATCCATTAGAGACATTAATGTCAAACAATGGATGAATTTCCGGTTTCCCATCCAATTGTCCAAGTTGCACTTGAATTGGATTAAGAAGGAACTCTGCTTCACATGGATGGGGAGCCTGTTCCATAGATGCAGTAGTCTATGGGATACATACCTATCTCTCCAGCAGGACCTAATTAAATCACAGGTATGGTTTAAGTCTTTAGAATGGGTAATTCTGGTGCTGTTTGCTTTGTGGATCTGCAGGAGGTCCACCAGAGTCGGATCTGACAATGGCCTGTTTGCCAGGTGTAGATCTCCCCTCAGAAGCCTGTAGGAGACAGAATACAGGGATGGGGCCTTAAGGCAGTCTGCATAGGACATTTTACTTATGCCCTGTATTCTTTTAGCTTAGAATATAATTTTTTTTTTGATAAATTCTTCTGATCTGAATGCATCATTAGTGATTTTGAAAGGATGCTGGTGGTGAGGGTATGCAGCTGAAATAACTGGTACATGCATTTTTGGTACTTTCTGTGAAATGTTAATTCTGTGGGTCACCCTCAGCTAATTCATTACAGTCCCCCACTAGTTGAGTTCTTCACTATGATGGACAAAGTTATTACACATCCTAACTTCTGGTCACCAAAATACTTTAGTTGTCATAACAGTGTGCCATACCATTATTTTAACAAAATAGTGTAATAGCTTGTGATGAACTATCTGTCATGCAACAGCTAGCTCTGTGCTTTCTACCAACAGGTCTTTTCTGCAATCTCAGATATTTTTTCAGTGTTTAGAATCATTATAGGCAAAAGTGTATAATGAAATAAATAACCTAAAATGTTTACTATATTAACTCTGACATCAAAATGTTCAACAGATATGTGATTACCTATAGGTTATGTCCTTGAATCTTGGCACACTGCTTTGTAGATTTTCCATCACAAGCAGTGGCGGCTGGTGACTTCAAATCAAAGTGGGGGGCTGCAGGGGACAGTTGAATGGGTGGGGTCAACAGGAAGGGGTGTGACCAACTGGAACGGGCTGGGGCTAGACTCACAACCACAAAAACTGGGACTTTAATTAAATATGCTACCCTGGGTGCCAAATATGAGGGCCCAATCAAGACAAAATGAAGTGTAGAAGAAAAAAATATTTCAGTGCATTGGCTACATGACAGCTTACTTAATATCTTAATATCTAGATGGAAACAAAAAGGTTGTGAGGCATGAAAAAATAAATTACTTTTTAAATACATTACTGGAATGCCAGTCAAAATCAAGTATAAAAAGCAAGCAGCACTCAACTCAAACCACTTCTCCTTGCACTGCAGTTCTAATTATAATTTACATTCAGCTTTATAAAAGTACCAAGTAAATTGCTGAACTTAGCAATCTCTGTGGTACCCCATTTGTAAAAATGTTTCTTATCCAAAAAAGTCCTGCTGCCTGACAACAACTATTTACTTGTTTCATGGGGAAAACATGATCAAAGTAAAAAATGAACAAACAAGAAACAAGATCAAGATAAATTGTTTAAAGAATTACTTCACAGGTTATGGACCACATGTGATAGATTAGCATTTTGTTTAGTTTACGGGTAAAGCCTACAAAGATGACTGCAAGTCTCCAACAAATGTAATGAGATTCTGAAAATACTGTAATCCTGTCTTTTTTTCCAAATACTGTCATATGCATTTCAATACCTAAGGCTTATACATTTTCTAGTTATGTAAATATTCTCTGCATGGCAACAACAAAAAGGCTTTCACTGTTGGTAATTCTTTAACAGTATGGTTATTAAAGCTTGCTTGCATCTTGCAATCTCAGACAAGTTTACCTTATGGTCATTAAAACATTGCTACTTAAACACAGAGCAACAGACACTGCAACAACATGCATTTTCTAAATAATAATAAGCATAAATCAACAGTATAAAAAATGACAGAAAACCAGAACATTCTGCAAAATTGAGAGCAGATGAAAAGCCACTGTAGTACTTGTGTCTACCTTGGATGGGGGATACTCTGCACATTTACACTGCATAGTTGCTCCTTGCCTTGCTTGGACACATCCCAAGTCACTACATGGGGGAGTGGGGTGCAACAAGTATGTCACAATTTGAAATGTCTCTGGCTGACAGTGATGGTCTTGACACATTTGTCATATCTCCCAACCTCAGAGCAAAAAACCTGGACAAAGCCATACATAGAAGTGGGACAAAAGCCCAAAAATAAGGACAATTTTTAAATATTGCTGTTATTAACTTAGAAAGATAACAGAATAGTAGGTCTTGCATTAGTATGAATTTTCTGAAGGGTATGAAATCTGAAACTCAAATGTCTGCTATTATTTTCAAACTTCAATCTTAAATGATTTGCCAGTAATTTGCCAGAAAACCAATTTTATGAAAAACAGAATAAAAATGTAATGCAAAAATATAAAATAGCCACATAATACAGCTGAGATCCTGTCAAACAAGGGACACTTTTTTAATATTAGTACTGTTAAGTTGAGCAGCTGACAAAAATGAGAGAATCTACATGTATTTCATTTCCTTCCAAAATTGCCATTTTGCAGAGGGATTGTTAGGAGGAGAGCAACATTTTGAGCCAAAGTCAGAGACAGTTTAGAGGATTGGATATACCTAACTGAATAAAGCAATTTATTTGTGCGTACCTCACAACCTCTTAATGCAGGAAATCTGGACAAGGCCAGATATATTGGGGGAAATACAGACAGTAGTAAAAATTGCTCTTGTATAAACTTAGACTGTTGATAGAGTAACAGGTCTTGATTTAGCATGCATTTTTCTGATGAGTATGAAGTCTGAAACTCAATGTCTGTCATTATTTAGTGAATTAATTCCTAAATGATTTGCCAGACACATTTTAAACATTGCTTGTATAATCTTGAAAAGTTGCTAGAATAAAATGCTGTGTTACCACCATGCATTTCACTGCCAAGTCTTGAACTCAGGACCCTGAACACTACAGTCAGAGCAACATACCACTATGTCAAATCAGCTGTTTCTTGAAAGACAGGTACACTCAAACTTAAATGGCTATCATTTAGTGAATTCCGTTCTTAACATAGCTCTCAACCCATTAGCACAAAACACATAGATAAAATCAATAATGGGGGAATATAGCTCCCAAACATATGCAGTGAATTCAGTTCTCACCATGGCTGTCAACCTCTTAGCACAAAAAATATGGGCAAAGAAAAGCCAATAATGGGAGAATACAGCCCCAAAAATAGGAACAAATTTCAAATATTGATCTTATAAACAGAAAATTGCTTGAATGAAATGTTTTGTGTTACCATATACTTTCTGAAAAAGATGAAGTCTAAAATTCAAATGACTGTCATTATTTAGTGAATTATAAATCCAGAAAACCACAAATTTCACAAGAACTAAAATATGAGACAAAAATTTTACAAGTGGTGGTGGGCAGGGAATCCAAACTCTTGCTGCTTGCTTCCAAGGTACAGGGTTTTAGTCTACTCTAGCCAACAGGTATATTTAACTGGGACATTACACACACACACACACACACACACACACACACACACACACACACACATACACACACTCCCTACCTAAGTCCGGTCTATTGCTAATCCTACACACACACACACACACACACACACACACACACACACACACACACACACACGCCATACCTGAGTCCAGATCGTTGCTAATCCTACACACACACACACACACACACACACACACACACACACACCATACCTGAGTCCAGTCCATTGCTAATCCTACACACACACACACACACACACACACACACACACACACACACACACACACACACACACACACACACAAACACACACACACACATTCTACCTGAGTCCAGTCGGTTGCTAATCCTACACACAACACACACACACACACACACACACACACACATATACACACCCTACCTGAATCTGGTCCATTGCTAATCCTTCCATTGCTTGGTCGCTCTTTCCTAGCTTCATTCATTGCAGTTCTGGACTAAGTCCTTCCATTGTTCATCCTGCATTAAAAAGCCCCATGAGAGGTTCTTCCCCTTCCTGTGAAAGCAGGCCAGCCTGCAGACATTGCAGTCCAATCCCTTTCCAGTCTATGCTGTTGTAACTGCATAGACTTCTGGGATCTCTGCTCTTGAATGCTGTCTTCCTAATCTGGACTGCTGCTGAGACAGTCTGGATTCTGCACATGCTCCAGACAAGTTCAGCAGCAGTCTGGATATCAGGAAATGCTGCTAGTGAGCATGCACAAAGGTATGGGATGGGGGCCTGCAGTCCTACAGTCCAATAGCACGGGCCACCCTGCTCACAAGACTGTGCTCAGCATGGACTCTGGACCCTAGAGACCTATCAGACATGCAAGTCTTACCTCTAAACCATTCAGAGCATCATTATTGACCTTATGAATCATATCAGAAATTTGATTTAGCTTGACCCACAGCAATTCAAAATCTTGTAAGCTTCTTTGAAAAGGTCATGCAGGTGGTAGACAACAGGCCCACTATCCATGCTATCTATCTTGGTTTGGCCAAGGCATTTGGCACCAGACTACATGCCAGAATAATTAACAAGCTTATGGCATTAAACACTGATCACTTTGTGGTAAGATGTATCACAAAATGGCTTAAGAACAGAACACATGTTGTCTAAGTTAATAATGCCTCCTCAGTTAGTCAAAATGTAGCCAGTAGCATCCCCTCAGTGCTCTGTTTTGGATCACTTTCTTGTTTAGCTTTTATTTCTCTCACATCAAAACTGATAACCTTCTCTCTGGTTTGCCAGATTTGCTGAAGACTGAAAATTGGGTGTAGCTGTCAACACAACCTAAGATACTTAGCCCCTTCAAAATTAAGCAACTTGGGTTAAATTGGTTCAAGATGCTGCTTTCATGGGAGTCAGGGATTAGAGACTTCAACAACTGGATTAATAATTCCCTTTCGTTTGATTACATTGTGGTAATTGCAGTTAGGAAATCATTCTGTAGCTCACAAAGGCATCTCTTCTAAAATTATTGTATTCAGTGTGCCCTTATACTCTGCCCTCGTTAGACCCATTATCGAATACCATGCACCATTTTGGTTGCATATTAGTAGATACATAAAAAAACTTAAAAAAAAACATAGACAGTCCTAACAGAAATGGTCTCTGGCCTAAAAATCTTAGCTACCAGGAAAGACTGGAACTTTGTCACTGTAATCAGTGTCATTTACATTCCAGAGGGGGATTTGTGCCTTGCATACTGTGCTCTTCAGGGATCCTGATATCCTTGACTTCTGTTTTCTTAAAAAGTCAGACAATGCAGCCAAAAATAAAACAAAAGAACTCAGCCTACATTAGGAAATAAATAAAACAAACTGGGGGGATAGGTTCAGCACCCAGTGCTTCCTTATGCTCTGAAAAAGGCTACCCTTACAAGTCAAACCATGTCCTTGTCCTTCAAGAACTGGTTAAGCAACTAGAGAAGGTCCCTTAAATTTACTCTAAGACTTACATGCCCTAAACTCCTTAGAAGGAGTGGTAGAGCCAAAGGGTGGTTACTGCAAGGTGCACATGGGTTCTGATCAAATTGCCTTCTATTTTTATGATCCTAGGACTCTGGGCATTCTACTCAAATGAATGTTAACCCTTTTTTTAGAAAAGTGTCCTACATTCTGGTGGATATGATGCTGATAGCATCATCAGTTGAGAAGACAGTTGTATTATCTAGGCAAGTCAGAAAAGATGATTAAAATATATAACTTCAAGTCAAATCAGAAGCGATCAAGTACAAATTCTTTACAAGTTTAATGTAAGTGCCCATTATATATTTATTCAGATTATTTGTTTACACAATTGCCCCCACTGTTTGTCAATGATCTAGTCCTCCCTCCCCAATTTTTCCATTCTTTTTCCATCAATATGTTGAGGATTCTTTGAGAGAGGGCATCATAAAGGCAACAATAAGGATGGTTAGCATTTTTCTTCTTATATTGTTTAAGACCCAGCTCAAGGAATGTGTGCTGTAATTTACCCACAGGCAGCTATACAATAAGTTGACCATGCTGGGCAGTTCCCTACTTCTATAGTACTCTCCAAAAAAGGATCACTGTCTCCTTCTGTAAGGCACCACAGGCTGTCCTACACAGACTCTACCAGAGACATGCAAGCAAGAGCCCGTAACTATAAGAATTTACTTTTCTTTCCTCTCTGAGACTGGTGAGTGGGATCTCCCTCTTTACTCCTGTCTGACCCCAGCCAGCTCCTCCATTGCAAGGGCACTAATCAAACCCCAGTGACCTGGGTCATAGTCACTCTATGGCACTGAGCCAGGTTTATATATGCTGGGGCCCAACCCCCTTCTCATTCTACCTGTTTAGTTGACTTTTGCAATATAAATGTTTTCTTTTAAGTGAATAGCATTCTACAGGGAATTTAGATATTAAACTAATTTTTATAAAGTGGATAGGTTAAGACTTTCCTTCTTCTCAACCACCCCACCCAGATACTTGAAGCTAGTTACCTATAATAGGCTAGCTACCCTGGTGGGCCATTTTAAGCCTAACCAACTATTCCATCTGAGAATGAAACCATGTACCTTGGGTCTAAACACATTGGCCATTATGTCACCCTCCCATAGCTGTTGTGCTTCAGACCATATGTATTTATATAGATGAAGTTACATATATATCTACTGATGTGATATAAATGGAGATAAATTATACATATTTTAAAGAATGTAAACTGATGAAGAAACTTCCACAAATCCTATCTTTATATTACTTGCATAAAGTTAAATTACAGTGAAAAGGATTACACCCTAGACCATCTTACTAATGTGAACTAACTCTATTAACCCTATACCAGTCCTAATACCAACATACTTACCTCTGACAAGAGTCTGAAATGGCAGCATGATAACTATACATGTGTATATAAATATATATATATATATATATATATATATATATATATTTATATATATATATATATATATATACATATGTATATAAATATATATATATATATATATATATATATATATATATATATTTAAAAACAACAAAAAGAAGTAGGAATGCGGCTAATAGCACGGGCCACCCTGCTCACAAGACTGTGCTCAGCATGGACTCTGGACCCTAGAGACCTATCAGACATGCAAGTCTTACCTCTAAACCATTCAGAGCATCATTATTGACCTTATGAATCATATCAGAAATTTGATTTAGCTTGACCCACAGCAATTCAAAATCTTGTAAGCTTCTTTGAAAAGGTCATGCAGGTGGTAGACAACAGGCCCACTATCCATGCTATCTATCTTGGTTTGGCCAAGGCATTTGGCACCAGACTACATGCCAGAATAATTAACAAGCTTATGGCATTAAACACTGATCACTTTGTGGTAAGATGTATCACAAAATGGCTTAAGAACAGAACACATGTTGTCTAAGTTAATAATGCCTCCTCAGTTAGTCAAAATGTAGCCAGTAGCATCCCCTCAGTGCTCTGTTTTGGATCACTTTCTTGTTTAGCTTTTATTTCTCTCACATCAAAACTGATAACCTTCTCTCTGGTTTGCCAGATTTGCTGAAGACTGAAAATTGGGTGTAGCTGTCAACACAACCTAAGATACTTAGCCCTTCAAAATTAAGCAACTTGGGTTAAATTGGTTCAAGATGCTGCTTTCATGGGAGTCAGGGATTAGAGACTTCAACAACTGGATTAATAATTCCCTTTCGTTTGATTACATTGTGGTAATTGCAGTTAGGAAATCATTCTGTAGCTCACAAAGGCATCTCTTCTAAAATTATTGTATTCAGTGTGCCCTTATACTCTGCCCTCGTTAGACCCATTATCGAATACCATGCACCATTTTGGTTGCATATTAGTAGATACATAAAAAAACTTAAAAAAAAACATAGACAGTCCTAACAGAAATGGTCTCTGGCCTAAAAATCTTAGCTACCAGGAAAGACTGGAACTTTGTCACTGTAATCAGTGTCATTTACATTCCAGAGGGGGATTTGTGCCTTGCATACTGTGCTCTTCAGGGATCCTGATATCCTTGACTTCTGTTTTCTTAAAAAGTCAGACAATGCAGCCAAAAATAAAACAAAAGAACTCAGCCTACATTAGGAAATAAATAAAACAAACTGGGGGGATAGGTTCAGCACCCAGTGCTTCCTTATGCTCTGAAAAAGGCTACCCTTACAAGTCAAACCATGTCCTTGTCCTTCAAGAACTGGTTAAGCAACTAGAGAAGGTCCCTTAAATTTACTCTAAGACTTACATGCCCTAAACTCCTTAGAAGGAGTGGTAGAGCCAAAGGGTGGTTACTGCAAGGTGCACATGGGTTCTGATCAAATTGCCTTCTATTTTTATGATCCTAGGACTCTGGGCATTCTACTCAAATGAATGTTAACCCTTTTTTTAGAAAAGTGTCCTACATTCTGGTGGATATGATGCTGATAGCATCATCAGTTGAGAAGACAGTTGTATTATCTAGGCAAGTCAGAAAAGATGATTAAAATATATAACTTCAAGTCAAATCAGAAGCGATCAAGTACAAATTCTTTACAAGTTTAATGTAAGTGCCCATTATATATTTATTCAGATTATTTGTTTACACAATTGCCCCCACTGTTTGTCAATGATCTAGTCCTCCCTCCCCAATTTTTCCATTCTTTTTCCATCAATATGTTGAGGATTCTTTGAGAGAGGGCATCATAAAGGCAACAATAAGGATGGTTAGCATTTTTCTTCTTATATTGTTTAAGACCCAGCTCAAGGAATGTGTGCTGTAATTTACCCACAGGCAGCTATACAATAAGTTGACCATGCTGGGCAGTTCCCTACTTCTATAGTACTCTCCAAAAAAGGATCACTGTCTCCTTCTGTAAGGCACCACAGGCTGTCCTACACAGACTCTACCAGAGACATGCAAGCAAGAGCCCGTAACTATAAGAATTTACTTTTCTTTCCTCTCTGAGACTGGTGAGTGGGATCTCCTCTTTATTCCCGTCCGACCCCAGCCAGCTCCTCCATTGCAAGGGCACTAATCAAACCCCAGTGACCTGGGTCATAGTCACTCTATGGCACTGAGCCAGGTTTATATATGCTGGGGCCCAACCCCCTTCTCATTCTACCTGTTTAGTTGACTTTGCAATATAAATGTTTTCTTTTAAGTGAATAGCATTCTACAGGAATTTAGATATTAAACTAATTTTTATAAAGTGGATAGGTTAAGACTTTCCTTCTTCTCAACCACCCCACCCAGATACTT